>NW_026057579.1:4537000-4762408 GCF_023721935.1 Panthera uncia
GCTCTGTCGCTCTCTGTCCCAAAAATAAATAAAAAATGTTGAAAAAAGAAAAAAAAAAAATTAAAAAAAAAAAAAAGAAACTAGAAAAGACAAACACAAAGCAAACTAAAGGAAATAAAAATGAGCAATAAAATTGAAAACAGGAAAAGAGAGTAAAATGAATGAAACAAAAAAGCTGATTTTAAAAAATAAAACCAATAAACCTCCAGAAAGACTGATAAGGTTAAAAAAATAGGAAAACCTAAATCACCAATATCAAGAATGAAATGGGCTATCACAACAGATCCTGCACCCACTAAAGATAATAAGAGAACAACATAAACACTGTAAATACCCAACATTCAACAACTTAGAAGCAATGGACCAATCCCTTGAAAATCACAAACTACTGCAATTCAACCAAGATGAAGAGACAACCTGAAGAGTCCTACAAACACTAAAAACCTGAATTTGTAATTTAAAGACACCCTCTCCCCTCCTCAGCAAGAAAGAAATCTTCAGGTCTACATGTTGTCATTAGAGAACTCTACTGAAACATTTGAAGAATTAATACGACTCTTACACGATCTCTTCTGGAAAAGTGAGAAGAAGGGAACATTCCCAACACACTGTAAAGGCCCTGATCAAAACAAGAACAGTCTGAAGAGAAAACAACAGGTAAACGGTTCTCAGGAACTTAGGTGCAAAGTACTAGCAAATTCAATCCAGTGCAGCAATATATGAAAAGAACTATACCCTGACCAAGAAGGACTTATCCCAGTCCAGTAAGGTAGATTAACACTGAATATCAATATAACTCACCACATCAACAGACTAAAATAAGTAAACTCACAAATTCACATCAATTGATGCAGAATAAAAATTTTATAAAATCTAATACCTATTCCATTCATGCTAAAAAGTGTGAGCAATTCAGAAATAAAGAGAAACTTCTTCATCTTTTTAAAGAACATCTACAAAACACCTGCAGTTAATAACACACTCATTGGTTACAGACTGAAAGCTTTCCCTCTAACACTGGGGATAAGGCAAGTATGTCTGCTCTCATTCAACATAGCACTGGAAGTTCTAGCCACTGTAATAGAGCAAGAAAAAGAAAGAAAATGCACACAGATCAAAAAGGAAGAAATAAAACTTCCTATTTGCAGATAACAAGACTGTCTACATAGGACTCCCAAGAAATTTACAAGAAATTACTGAGTTCAGCAAAGCTCCAAGATCCAAGAACACACAAATATGAACGGCATTTCTATTTATTAAAAATGAATGTTTAGAAAGTAAGTTTAGAAACATAACACCATTAATAATTGCTCCCAAGGAAATGAAATCTAAGAAAACATGTATGAGATCTGTATGCTGAAAATTACAAAACCCATAGACCTAAAAACTTGAAGAGACATCCGTTTATGGATCGGAAGACTCAACACACTGAAGGCGCAAATTCTCCCCCAAACTGATCTGTTAAGTTTAACACAATTCCTATTGAAACCCCAGCAGGGTTTTTGTAGGCAGTGATAAGCTTATTCAAAAATATAGATGAAACGGCACAGGACCTAGCTAAAACGATTTTAGGAAAAAAAAAAAAAAAAAAAAAAAAAAAGAATAAAATCTGAGGAATCACTCTATCCATTACTGTGGCCTCGTATGTGACTAGAGTAATGAAAGTGTGGTATTGGCGGAGGGACAGACACACAGTTCGATAGAACACAAAAGAGAACCCAGAAATAGAGTCACAAAAACACACTAATTTTTAAGAAAGGTGCACAGCCAATTATAGTTGACCCTTAAACAACCAGGTCTACTAATAGGTGAATTTTTTTCAATATGGTATAGTACTGTAAATGGATTTCCTCTTCCTTATGATTTTCTCAGTAACATTTTCTTTCCTCTAGCTTACTGTAAGAACTGAGTATTCGATACGTGTAACATACAAAATATGCGTTCATCGACAGTTTTGTGTTATTGCTAAGGCTTCCAGTGAAAAGCAGGCTCTCAGTAGCCTGACAGTAGTCAAGTCTGGGGGGAGTCAAAAGTTATGCATGGATTTTTGACTGTGCAGAGGGCTGACGCCCCTCACCTTGAGGGGTTCAAGGGTTAACGGTAGGTGGAAAAAGGGTAACAATTTTCATAAATGGTGCAGGAGCAACCAGGTGCCTATAATCAAAACGAATAAACATTGATCTGCATCTCAGACCTTAAACTCAATGAACATGAATCATAGATCCAAATGTAAAATGTCAAACCATAAAAGTTTTGGCAAAACAAACAAAAAACAAAAACAACTAAGCAAAACTCTTGGGACCTGGGGCTGGGAGAAACTATCTGCAAATCACAAACCTGACTGGAATCTAGGATGGGTCTGAGCTCTCAAAAAGAGTGAAGGAGTAAAACACCCCAACAATCCAATTAGAAAATGAGCAAAAGACAGAAACAGCCACTTCACGGAAGAAGGCGTACATATGCAAAGGGACACATGAAAATATATTCAACGTCATTAGCCAGGAGGGAGATGCAAATTACAACAATAATGAGGCATGTGTCAGGATGGCTAAAACAAATAGTGATGACACCAAATGCTAGCTAAGATCTAGAAGAACCGGACCCCTCATACATCGCTGACGGGGACACGAAACGGCAGTGCCGTTTTGGCAAACAGCTGCGCAGTGTCTTAAAAAACTAAACCGCTCTGTGTTCCACCAATTGCACTTCTGGGAACGGAAACTCACGTACACGCAAAAACCCATAGGGAACTGTCCACAGTGGCAGTTTGTTGCCATGGTACGGCGTCATGGCCAGTCACCTGAAGGAAGCCTGTGCCCTTGGTCTTCAACTGGCAGCTGCCGAAGACGTACCGGGGATAACGCAAGACACGCAGTGCGGGCTGTGACCCTCCCCAAGTCCCTACCGTGACTTGCAAACAACTCCAATGTCCTTCAACAGGTCAATGCACCGTGCTACATCATACTGTGGAATGCTGCTCAGCAATCAAAAGCAAGCGATTATTGATTTATACGACATCCTGGGTAGATCTCAACGGAATTACGCTGGGCAAAAAAGCTAATCTCAAAAGGTCGGCTGTGACAGAAGTAGAGCCATGGAGACTAGAGTAGTGGTTGTTAGGCGTTGGGGAGAAGGGAAGTGGCTGTGGCTTTCAAAAGGTAGTATGAGGAACGCTTGGGCTAGAACTCTTCTGTCTGTATCCTGACGGTAGCGGCCGTCACACAAACCTCCACCTCGGATAAAATCGCAGAGCAGTGAATACACACTCACACGCACACACAACATGGAGTACATGTGGAACTGGGGAAAGGTGAGTAAGGTAGCCGGAGTCTATCCACGTCCCTTCCAGGCTGTGATATTGTACTAATATGCCACTGGCAGAAACTAGGCAAAGGGCATAGAGGATCTCTGTTGTTATTTATTCACTTCTTTTTTCTTTTTTTAAAGGTTTTATTTTTAAATTTTTTTTTTCAACGTTTTTAATTTATTTTTGGGACAGAGAGAGACAGAGCATGAACGGGGGAGGGGCAGAGAGAGAGGGAGACACAGAATCGGAAAGAGGCTCCAGGCTCCGAGCCATCAGCCCAGAGCCCGACGCGGGGCTCGAACTCACGGACCGCGAGATCGTGACCTGGCTGAAGTCGGACGCTTAACCGACTGCGCCACCCAGGCGCCCCTAAAGGTTTTATTTTTAAGCAATCTCCACACCCAACATGGGGCTCGAACCCACGACCCCAAGATCCATGTTTCACGTTCTTCCAACTGAACCAGCTGGGCGCCCCAGGATCTCTGTATGATTTCTTCCAATTGCATGTAAATCTGTAATGATCTTAAAAAGTGTTTTTTTTTTAAAAAGATATAAAATTTAGAACTGTCTACACAGCCATTAGTCACTAAACTTCATTTGGAACTAGTGGAAAAAAAAAAAAAAATTCTTGCACTTTACCTCCTCCATCTGCAAAGCAGCCCACCCAGGTAAGACAGAATGCTAGCCACAGAGCTAATGTGACATTGTTCTCGAAGAAACATTTCCAAAAAGTAAAGACAAACAGATAAAATTCATATAAAAAATACATTTTATTTAAAAGCCAACAAGCATTATGAAAAGATGCTCAACGTCACTTATCATCAGGGAAACAAAAACCAAAACCTACAATGAGATATCACCGCAAACGGATGGTTCCTACTGGGAAAAAAAAAAAAAAAAAAAAGGAAAACAAGTATTCAAATGTTGGCAAGGAAGCGGAGAAACTGGAACCCTTGTAGGCCATTGGTGGGAATATCAAATGGTGTGACCACTGTGGAAAACACGGTGGAGGTTCCTCAAAAAATTAAAAATAGAATTCCCATGTGACCCAACAATCCCACTTCTGGGTATATATGCAAAAGAATCAAAAGCATGATTTTGAAGAGATGTTTGCACATATCAAAAAGAATCCAAAGTATAATCTATGAGATATCTGCATACCCATATTCAAAGCAGCATTATTCACAACAGCCAAGAGACGGAAGCAACCCAAGTGTCCGATGACGGATGAATGAATGAATCAAGTATGTTGCATAAATACAATGGACTATTATCCAGCCCTAAAAAGGAAGGAAAGTCTAGTAATGATGAATAACCTTGAGGACCCTAGGCTGAGTGAAATAAACCAGTCATGAAAAGATCAATACTGTATAATCCCACTTATATGAAACATCTAGAACAGTCCAAATCATAGACACCGATAAAACGAAGGTTGCCAGGAGCTGGGAGGAGAGGAAGTGGGGAACCGATGGCTAATGGGTACAGTGTTTCAGTACTACAAGATGAGAAAGTCCTGGGAGTGGGTCGCACAACTATGTCAATACCTGAACGCTACTGAACTGTACACTTGGGAAAGGTGAAGGTGGGGCGCCTGGGTGGCTTAGTCGATGAAGCGTCTGACCTCGGCTCAGTTTTGATCTTGCGGTTCGTGGGTTCGAGCCCCACATCGGGCTCTGTGCTGACAGCTCAGAGCCTGGAGCCTGCTTTGGTTTCTGTGTCTCCCTCTGTCCGCCCCTGCCCTGCTCACACCCTCTGTCTCTCGAAAATAAATATCTAAAAAAATTTAAAAACCCACATTTTTAATTTAACCCAGTAGATTAAAAATGTGTCAACATGTCATTCGTATGAACGCGGCTGAGATATTTTCTATTCTTTCTTAAGCACCACGAAGTTTTCAAACTCCAGTGTGAACGGACAGGAACAAGCACATCTCAATCTGGACCAGTTGCATCTTAAGTGCTCAGTACTCCGCTGTGGGAAGCTGTGGCTTCCCCACTGAGCCAGACCTCACCTGTCACCCCCACGTAATAAACCTTATAGTTAGAGCCAAATAACTCAAAATATTTGGCGGGGCAGGGGAGACACACAGGGTCTTTTTCCTGCTGCTAGACTTTTTTGAAATCTTATTTGTCTTCAGGTAGCTCTATGAAAAGGCTGATGGGCAAAACTCCAAACTCTGAACATCTCCTGGGCGTGTCCTCTTTGTCAGGCCCTCATGACGATCTGCAGGACATCATGCCTCTCCTCGGAGGGCTCACAATCTGCCAGATCACTGCCAGGTGCAAGAGGGCTATGCACATCATGTGGAGGAATACCAAGAACACGAGTAACCCCTACCTATGAATTCTGATGTTCCAGAGAATATAAGGGTTAAGTCATTTGACACCCGGAAGTTGTTAATTACGGAGCTTCCACCCTGTTCACAATATTCACTGGCACATCCTGACCTTTCTTAACTCTTACCTCCACCAGCAGTAACTACACCTTCAAAGTACAAACTTGTGCAGAAAATAGTACACAGTTTGTATTAAAAACGCACATGGCACACGCACGCTCACTAGCAAAGGCACTCGGAAACCCATACCTCTGTCAACGATTGTGAGCAGAATAATGGGTTATCCACTAAGAGCTCATTTGTTAAGTGAATTGACCCAGGATGTAAGGAGACTACAATTTGATTGGTAAAAGCAAAAAAAAAAAAACCAAAAAACCAAAAAAACAAAAAAAAAAAACAAGGAAAGAAGAAAAAAGAACCCTCTCTCTCTCCTCATGGAAAAATAGAGTATTTTTTAAAGACCTCCAGAAAAGTCGGGGATATCGAGAAAAATAGGAAAGCATTTCTAGAATAAACAAAACATCTACTTGCTGCACATCCCAGACAAGAATAGACTTTCTCATCAGAACAAAGATGCAGGAGCAGAACTACCAGATCCGCTGCTTCCTTTCCCCACTCGCGGAGCAGAAACTATTTTGTGGGTGAAGGAGCAGGAGCCCCTGGCAGAGGAGAACCTCTCTATAACCTCACATTTGTGTTGCCTTGGGGAAAACCAATCATAAAGACTTCTTTGTGAAAAAAAAAAAAAATGCGTTTTGCAATAAATTATCAAAAGCTTCACTGAAGATCTTAATGGACATGGTTGAGTAAGGAACACTAAACATGACTACAAAGAGAACAGAACCCGATTTTATCAACTCAGCAGATTTCAGGGGTCTTTAGGCACTGGACTATTAGAAGAATAACCATGAAAAAAAGTTATAGACTACAAAGGCTGTCAATTTTATTCTGCAGTGAATAAAACTCCTATCTAAGTCCTCTCCAGTCCCCCACTCATCCCCCACCCCAGCAAACAGATCTCCCCAGAACTAAATCCTGAAAACTTACCTTGATGCACTAACTTCAGACAAACTCCTTATAACTTATCATTTACTCCTTGCATTAAACTCTCGGTTATCATGCCAATCTACTGGAATGTAGTTAGTGCTATGAAATTACACCTCAGGATCCACGACTTGACTTCGCAGGTATAAACATAACTGTCTTTAATAACTTAGACTGTGATCTCTAAAGCTTTACATCTGTCATCTGGAGTAACAGGACTTACCTTATAATCTCGCTAAACAGTATGATACCATACATACTAAAAAAAAAAAAAAAAACCAACATTATCTCACCCACTATTTCTGGTTCACAAGGTAAGATAAACTCTATCTATGCATCAAGCCACCACCTGTAGAGGCGGATTCATAGGTTTGCAGGGAAAAACTATAAGGCTTCCAAAGGATCCTTAAAATACATAGGTTTTTAAAACTACACACCATTAAGCCCTATTCACTCATTCAGTGAGCAAGAACGCTACAGGTTCATAAACTCAGGAGCACTTTCATGGGCAGAGAAACATTCCCAAGCACTGAGAACTTCTAAGCTTTAAAGGAGTTCAGGACAGTAGTGAGAGAAGGAAGTAGCAGCAATAAAACTTCTAGCTCCTTTTCTTAAGGAGGGATCCTAATGAAGTAGATCTCAGTGTGCAGCGGGAGACACCTAGCCAATACGCATAGTTACCGATGTTTTTGCCGTCTCTGCTTGCCATTTCCCACGTGTGCCCAATCTGACAAGTGACCAACCTTCTGAGGCTCTAATTCTGTAACATGGGGACAGACCTGCACGGTTTCCCCATCTGAAGGTTAGGAGGCACAGCCCCATTCTATCTGTAAATGCAAATTTGCCATTGTGTTCCAGCAATCAGATGTCTAGCCTGATGACTGTTCAGTTAGCTTCTGGCAAAAATGTGATCTGCATTGTAACAGTCTGTATATACCGGATCCTTCAGGAATAATGCTGCCAACTTGCTTATATTTCATTAATCCAGGAAAGGCTAATCTGTCCAAATGGGAAGCAAGATTTTGGTGAATCCTTATCAAGACATGAACCTTTTCCATCAGTGGGGAAGAGTGACTTGAATCAACACAGACTTACTCCCTTACCAAGGTTGCCAGAAGCAAACATGCTCAAAGTCACATGCTGGGGGCTCAAGGGTCAAATCTAGCCTGCAGATGTTTTATCTGGCTTGCACAGTGCTTTCAAAGTTCTAAATTAATTGCCAATGTCTAAACATCAGGATATTTGGCATCAAAATCTACATTCCTGGGTTATCTTGCACTATACAATAGGAAAATAACTACTACTCTCAGACCACACACCCACACAGACACAGTTGGGGGCAGTTCTAATGTAAAAAGTGCAAATGCTCCCTGATTTCCCATAGTTAGTTCCCACAAGGTCAGTTCCCTCTGTGATTATATGGTCAAGTTTTCCTGGGCATTTATGTTTGCCACTCCTGGTTCAGACCCCAAAACACTGTTTAATCCCTGAAATAAAAACCCACAATCTAATCTTATTAGTGCTATACCTAAAACCTCTGAGCAAACAAAATTAGCCCAAAGAGAAATGTGAGTAGAAAGCAAACCACTTCCATGGTTCTATGTTGGTACTGCCTTTACAAACAAGGTCAGTTTTTTAAAGTGTTCTTGTTGAAAATGGTTAACCTGTCTCGTTTCCTTCCATACATTTAGTCATGTTTTTAAGCTATTTGCTGTAGCTGACTGAGTCCCCTTCAAGCAGAGGGTCATAAATAAGTGAGTCTTAGTGGTTACAACAACACCTACACTTCAGTGAAGGCAGGAACAGGGATTCCGGCTTTACTGCTCAACAGGCAGACACTGGGTGTATTTTACTGCTGCTACAAAACCTGATTTAAAATCAATGTCGGCTTGATGTCTTATTTGACACATCCTCCCCTCCTATCAAAACATGGAATAAATCAGTAAAAAGGTTTCTAAAAGGGGGTTTAATGTAAATGTTACACACAGCCTTTACACAGAGTCAAACAACCACACGTTAACTACCTCTTACCCGGGTATTGCTTACCCATTGCACTGAGATAATGGTTGAAGGCCTGGCAAGGAGGACTTGGGGTTTGTGTTGATTTGTCACAACTCATGGGTGCCGGGCTCCTGTCTGTGTCAAAAGAGAAATACCCACTGGAGGATCGAGACAGCAGGGAGGATCTTCTGACAAAGATGAAAAGCGGGGATCTGGTAGCAAAAGGCCCGGGGCTGGCTGGTGGGGCCAGCGGGCCCTGAGGGCTGCCTTGGGGGCAGCGGTCCCCTTCGCCTTCAGGATTACCTTGCTGCTCTGTCTGTAGAGAGGTAGGGGCCCCAGGCCTGAGCTGAGGAGGCCTCTCAGCAGGCTGCAATTGTCCACCTTCTCTGTCACACTCAGAACTTACATCTGAAGGTTGCTTTGCCATTTGGTCTTTTTTTCTGCAAGTAAAATAAAAACTAAGATTATCTTAAGCAAAACAGTAACTGTAACAAGTAACTAAATGTAGCTAACTTTCACGGACTCCTTCAACATTTCTAGAAGAGCGAATGCTTTAACGTTAAGTCGTCAGTTCGTATATTTGTCTGACAATCTTCCAGGTAAGAATAAAAATAACACCTAAAATAACAAAAGTTATCTCTCTCTTTGCGAGGTGGGGGGAGGGGAGGGGGTGGGACTAAACTTCCTGCCACCAAGCAAAATACAATTACATCGTCAACGTGTAACCGGTGCTCTAACGCACACGGACACGCACACAAGTTTTAGGAGAAGCAGCTCGTGTTAAGTCTATTCACACGTGCTCTTTGCTCAGGGCCGACTTGAAGAAGTCGGAAACTCCCAGCGGGCTCTGATTTCCCGGGATCAGATACCGCGCTGGAGCACGGGAGCGGGCGCAGATGCAGCGATTTGCAGGCGGCTGGCCGCGTTCCCCGCTCCGGCCCCATTGTTCTGCCGAAAGTGCTGAGGGCAGCAAGTCTGGGGAAGGTTTGGCAAGGGCCGTCAGTCGTAGTAAGTGCGTCACAATAGAGTTTGTAACTCCGAGCGAGCGCGGCTCGGCCCGGGTCGGGCGCTCCCCGCCCGCGGTCCCTCCCGCTCCCAGCCCGCGCGCCCCTCCTCCCGCAGGGGGTAGCGCGCCGCCCCGAACTCGACAGAACTTCTCCCGAATGCACCCACACTACGAGGTGCACACCTCCAAATGGGGGGTGGGGGGAGTCCCCCAAAGCCGTCCCCGGGCGCCCCCTGCAAAGTCCCCAAGTAACTCTACACGCTAGGCGACACTGGAGCGCGCGCCTCCTTCACCCCCATTGACCCTCCTCTGCGAAGGCAATCGGGCCGAAACTCACGTCCGCCCCTTCCCTTCCGAGCGTCGCGTCCGAGCCCGGGCCGCGCGGCGTCCTGCCCGCGCCCTTCGCCGACCCGGAGCCCCCTGACCGTCAGCACGAAGGTAGCGCGGGAGACAAAGCCTAGAACTCGCGTTCAGAGCCCCCGGGGCAGCGCAGACCCGACCACTGGCCGTCCACCCGCCGCCGCGCTCCGCCGGGCAGCCGAGGGCTCCGCGCGCCGCGCTTCTGGCCCGCGCTGCCCCGGCCGCCGCCGCCGCCGCCGGGAACATCCTCCGCCTCCTCCCGCTCCTCCCCTCGCGCACTGCGCCCGCCGCCGCCGGCACCGCCGACCTCCCCGCGCCGCTGGCGCCGGGTGCCCGAGCTCCCAATTGGCTCGCGCGCGGTCGCTCTGCGCCGCAGCCAATAGCCGCCGCCGGCGGGGGCGGCGCCTACGGGTCAGGCCGCCAAAGGCGAGGCGATTGTTGACAAACTCGCCTCCGAAGGCGGCCCCCGGCTGCGGCGGCGGCGGTGGCGGTGGCGGCGGCGGCGGTGGCGGTGGCGGGAGTCTCGGGGCCAGGAGCTGCCCAGGCTTCCCCAGCCCGCCCCCCGCCTCTGTGACCGTCCGGACGCCGCTCGAGCCTCCGCAGCTCCCGCCACCCCAAGCAGCCGGTCACCTGGAGACAAAGCAGGAGCCTCGCTCTCTCCACACCCGCAGGGCCGATCTCAGTCCCTAGTCCTTGCTGCGGGCCGCCGACCCCGCCCAGGCCGGCTGGGCTGAAGACCCCAAAGGCCGCCCCCTCCCTAGCTGCAGCACCGACCCTCCTCCAACTTCCTCCCTTTTTCTCCCCGTGCGCCGCGGACACGCTCCAAATCTAAGCGATCACCACGGCCACTGGCACGCATATCTGCGCGCACCCGTGGCCACTGCAGACAGCGAACGTATTCACACCCCCATTCCCAGCGTCCCGCGGGTCTTCCACTACCAGCACCAGCACCGAGTAACAGGCCTTCGAGGGCACCGCACCGCCAGCCAGCACTGCAAGTGAGTCGCGGTGCCCGGGTCTCTACGACAGTCCGGCCCCCGGATACAGCAGGTTCTGCTGCTCGAGGCTCGTCCACTGCGTGGCCGCGGCAGTCGGAGGAAGCCCTCGGTCTCCCGCTGTCTATGGATGGTGCGGCTGGTATCGTCTGCAGCGCACTCGCAGACCGGGCAGGGCTCCCAGACACGTCCGAGAGAACGAACGCAGTAGCTGCCCTGAAACCTCGGCCTGAATGGGCACAAGGAAAAGCCGAGTCCCGTCAGTTAAATAACCACCTCAGTTCCGCAAATCCTCCGCAACGGGCCCAAGCACCCGAGAAAAGTCAAGGCTCCAGACCAGCTCATACCGCGCAGCCGCTATTCGGGGGTCTCCGGGAGCCGGCCGCGAGGCTCTGGCCGGCTGCCGCAGCCCAGTGTCGTGGAGCGGGGCCCCAGCTCCCGGGACAGAGCGGAGAGCACGCGCTGCCTTCCCAGCCGGCCCTGAGAAGCTTCACCACTCCCTCGCGCGGAATCCCGGCCCGAGCCGTACTTCGGCCAAGTGCCCGTAGCCTTTCCACGGATGACCCCTCACCAAACTGGACCTGCAGGGGAAGGGAACCCGACTCGCCTGATCGCCGCCTCCCGCCCAGCGACAAGTGGGACGGGTACGTGCATCTATGCCTGCACGTGCTCGGGAAGGGAGCAGGAGGTGGAGCCGATCTGACTCCGGTGTTTGTGTTCCGTCGGCACCCGGCCCGCTCCCGGGGATTCGGAGGTATTTACCTTGCGTTTCTCAGTCCGAGAGTCAGAGTCAGACATTGGGGGGACGAGGGCCAGGGAAAGGGCGCCGAGGGGGTGGCGGCGGGAGCGGGGCGAAGCGAGCAGCCCGCGGCGATGCTGGCCGCAGTTGGGCTGGGGCGCGCAGGGCGACTTCAAGAATCCGGTGGCAGTGGTGGCGGCGGCGAGGCGAGACGGAGCGCTCTTACAAGAACAGAACCTGGAGGCTGCGCGGAGCGAAGTGAAACCTGCACAGCCCTGTGGCTCGGCTCTGGCTGGTGGCCCCGCGCCCGCACCCAATCACTGTGAGCTCCGCCCCCGCTGGGTCCCGCCCCGGCGCGCGGGCTGGCAAGCCCCGCCCCCGCCGCGCAGCAGCCGCTGGCGCTTTCAGGCTCCGACAGGTAAAGGCGGGGGTGGCCCCGCCGGGTTCCCCTGCGCGCGCTGCCAGCCCTGCCCCGGCTGGGCGTGTTTACTGGAGCGACTAGGGCTGCCGGTGGCTGGTGTGCACCCATCCCCCTCCCTCCAAAGTGTACCCTTGCCTTTCCCCCATCCAGCAGAGGCCAAGACGTGCGCTTGGAACAGAGGGGGCGCTCCGGGCACGCAGAAGCGGGCTGGGCCGCTGCCGCCAGCCGAAGGCCTCAGGAGGCGCCCCCGAGCCCTTGATGGGCTGCAGGAATTTCTCTCTCAGCCTCTTTGGGGCAGACGCAGGGACTGGGTTGACCCGAGAACACGCAGTTCCAAGGTTGAGCAGAGGGTCTCAAAGCTCTCCTCACTCAGAGTCTGGGGTGCTGGGAGAGACCCCGATCTGCAGGGCTGCTCACCTTCCTCGCTCTCGCCTCACGTGATTGTCTTAGGTTCCCTCCTCTTGCCATCTGGCAGGGACACCTAGCTCGTCTCCCGCGCGGAACCTCCGATAAGAGGCAGAGACCTTGGGGGGGGCGAGTGGAGAAAGAGGCCAGGAGCTGATCCCCGGAGGCGTCTGTTCCGTAGCCCCGAAGCGAGAAGGGGCTGAGCGCAGAGCAGGTAAAATAGGGAAATGAAAAAAGAACTCGAAAAAAAAAAAAAAAAACCCTTTAAAAAAAAAAAAAAAAAAAGGCCCAGAAGAATCTCGGCCTTCAGGTGGGAGAGAGGATGGTAACTCTGCTCGGGAGTTAGGATCCTAGAGACTGGTGGGGCTCTCAGAGAGACGCCAGGGAGGCGCGGTGAGGCCAAGGAAGGCGGCGCGCATGGTGAGCGGTGTAGAGAGCGAAGTACTCCCCCCCCACACCCCTTTTCCCTGGGCGCTCCTATCCCCTTCCTCCTTGGTGCCCGCGGCCCCACTCCCACTCCTGCTGGGGGGACGGTACACCTCTGGGTCCGCACCCCCATATCTATTTTCGGTTATGAGTTCTCACCGTTACCCCTCACCGCTAGGAGACAGCCAGGAGACAGCCGTGGCCGGGGAGTAGGGGCAAGGTCGGTCGGGAGATGGAACATCCTGCCACGGGGGAGACCCGGTTAGACGGAATAAAGAAACTCAATTTAAGGATCACCTAACCTCCCCACCCCGCCCCCGCACCCCCAGAACGAAGAAGGAAGGGTCCTCAGTTGCAGAGGAGCAAGTCAGCGAGGCGTTTGTCCCGCTGCTGGCCACCTCGGTCAGTTTTACGCTGCATAAGCAGACATGGAACGTCAGCGAGACAGCACAGCCCCTGGTTAAAGTCTTCTCAGCACATCCTCCCGCGAATCCTGAGCGAAGTGTGGGAGGCCAGGGGTTCCCGGATGGACTCAAGTACCCATGGCCGGTTCTGCCTCGGGATTTCGTCGCAAGAGGGAGAGAACGAGGGCGTGCACGCGGCGAAGTGGACGCAGAGGCCAGATGTCTACCCGGACGTGGCTTGGAGCTGCTGCCCTCGACCTCAGGTGGCGGCCACGGGTGATCTCTGAGCCTTAGCCGCCCGGTGTAGTAGCACCCCGGGGAAAATAACAGAACTCCTGTGCCCGCTGGGAGCCCCAAACCCGACCTAGTGCTCCGAGTTCTCCGTGGGGTTGGGCGACGCAGACGGGGACAGGAAAAGAACCACGCAGAAGCCGTAGTGGTTGTCATCTGCTTCTGTGCAGCTCCGCCGCCCCCGCATCGTCTGCTTTAGCGACCCTGTGAACACTTTAAAACAACAACAACAAAAAGTAAAACACACACACACACACACACACACACACACACACACACACACACCAAAAAATCAAAGGCATCAGGGAAAGCAAATGGTTAAGCGCACTTATTTGGGACACGAAGAGGTCGTCTCGGAGTCTGCTGTTCATGCAGCCCAGACTGTGCTGGGGAGCTTTGGCAGAACACCCCGCGCTCTTCCCACCCTCTCCCACAGGGGCCGGAGGTCCTCTGGAAAGGGACGGTGTGGGAAGAGCAGGTGGGCTCTCTGTTCCGGTCCGGTCCTGGATGTCGCCCTCGCAGACACAAGCAGAGCTATGCCCACTCCTGCCTCCGCCAGGAGAGGAGGAGAGGGAGTAAGGAGGATGGCTTGGACTGAGAGAAAGGAGCAAGAACGAAGTGGGGCAATGATCTGAAAAATGAGATAGGAAATCTACAGCCCTTGCCCAGACCACAGGCGTTGCCGGTGTGGTGTCTCCGAGTTCCGAAATCGACTTAACTGAAATGTACGGCCCTAGCCCGCCTCCCCATCCTCCGAAGTAGCCGGAGCGCCTTCCCATCGCTTAATGTCTTTATTAAACTTTGTATCTATGCTCCTCTAAAGAACAGATTACAATTTCATATGGTAAAAATATTTTCTGCTCGTTGTCTTACGGTCCGGAAGCCGCCTGCCAGAGAGGACGAGCCGGAGTTCGCGCTCTGCGGAGAGCAAAACTGCAGGCACACGCTCCCCTTTCCACATCCGTGCGTTTCCTCGAAGACTCCAAGGGCGGGTCTGATTCACTGGAAAAGCATCATTTGCTGAGCTGAACTTTGCCCACGAGTGTTTGATTTTTATGCTTTGATTTCCCTCCCCCCCCCCCCCCACGCAGCACCAATGCGTTTTCCAAAAATCACTGTAAATCTGAATCACCGCTGACAGCAGGAGACCTTTGGCGACACCTGGGTGTGGGGCGTGTTCGCAGGGGAACCCACTGTCTAGGGGGATCAGGCGCCTAAGCTGGGAGAGGTTGCGGCTGGGCGCGGCCAGGTTACTAAGGATCCGTGTTCCGGGGCTGCCGCCTGGCTTCCTTTCCCAACAGCCCATCGCGAACCGCGCCAGCCTCGGTGGGAACCTCGCTCTGCGACCGAAAATCCCCGAGGGCCCAGCGCGTGCCAGGCCGGCCTCGGCCCCAGCTCCAGGCGTCAGAGAAGCTAGTGTCGTGGCAACTGCCAGCGAGCCACCACCCTTCCCGCCACGCCCGCTATAACTTGGCTCCCAGCTTGGGCCGCTGAGAGCGCGCCCCTTCTCCGGCCTGGGGTTGTGGCGGTGCAGGGTAGAATGCCCAGGCCGCCTGCGCATTGGTGATTCCGGCGATTGGTGCATGGAGGGAGGTGTGTGGAATGTTAAAGGCGGAGATCACCCTTAGGGCATCATCCTTCACCGAATCGCACAAATCCAGTAACTGCAAAACATGACACAAAGTGACAGATCAGATGTTGGCTCACTTACAGCGCGGGGTGCCATTGGCTTTGCGCCCACTCCCAAGCACCTGCACAGGTAGCCACTGGGGAAACTAGTTTCCCTTGGGATTTCCCGGGACCCAGGAGGGTAGAGGCCGTTGGTCATGAATAACCGTCACAACACTTATCTTAGAAATTCCTAAGTCTGTGACAGCTGGTCCTGCAGAAGTCCACTTCTTCCATACAGGGTTGGGGGCGGGCTCCAAATTAGATGGGAATCTCAGGACCAAGGTCTGGGAATTTTATCAGCATTCCCCTTGCCTGCCCTGCCCTGCCCTCCCCTCTCCTCCAGTCCCCATCCTTTTCCTCCCCTCCACCTCTGGAGTGCCTGGGGTGCCCCCCTCTGGCGTGCTGACGCAATTGAACAGGAAGAGCATCAGACAGGTGAACCCATTGGAGACATGCCCCGGTTCTCTCCAGACTAGCACCTCCCCACCCCTGGCTGGCAGCAGGCCATAGTTCCCGAAATGCAGGCACAGTGGGACTGGGGGTACCGAGACCAAGCACTGGCATCTCTGTGCATCTTACACCTGGTTACCGCAGCAAATCAACCTGCAGTTAAGGCGAACACCGAGGAACCTGGCAGATGTCCATGTGTATTCTGATAACTATTGGAAAACACAAATATGACATCTCGGCAGAAGGGAGGCGGAAATGTAAGCTAGTGATTTTGGAGGAGCTGCATTGGGTGTATTTTAATTTCATTTTCCATAGTTTAGGTGCCAATGCATTTTTTTCTTTTTATTCCCAGGGCAAAAAAAAAAAAAAAAAAAAAAAAAAAAGCTACCAAAAATAATAGGTTGTTTTTCTAAAACTCAACAAGGACAAGGCGGAGGGTCTGCTTTCCTTTCCCATAACCAGCTGCACAATTTACCCCTCCATTTTTTAAGTTTTCAGCCAGCCATAAATTTCTTTCACTCACCAAATTACAGTTAGCCCCCAAGTTTTTATGGTTGTAAAAACAACACTTACACCAGCCCCACTGTAGCTGCCCTCACAGCAGTGGTCATTACTGAGCTACGTTAATACTATAAAGAGCACAGTTCCCTTACAGCAGTCCAAAATGCCATTTCCGATGTTCAGAGACAATGGGGGGGGGGCGTCCCCAAAACAGGGGTTGGGGTAGGATAGGGGAAGATCATGAATTTTAATAGTCTAACAAGACATCTGCCTTTAAAATGTGCTCTATTACACCAGTAATTTCTAATGAAAACCTTCATTCTTTACACACTGTGGTTAAGCATCATAAAATCAGTAGTGAAAAGACTTTGATCATATTTGCAAGATGCACTATGATGAACTTTCACTGACCAAGATTTCAAAGTTTGTAATTAATACTCTTGACAAATCCCTGACTAATCTGTCAACTCTCAAGGTCTTTAACCACACAGCTCAAAACCGTGAGATGGTGTAGGAGTCCTTAAACCTTCTATGTATTGTAATGTCATTATTCAAGATAAGTTTCCTTTAGGTCTGCATTATGAAACTCAACCAATTTTTGTCACATGTTCGACAATGGGGGAGATTCAATTATATGAATGAGTGTTATATGAAAGAGAGTATGGGTTTGGTCTGGCCAGTACCAGACACAGAATAAGCACCGAGAGATAGAAATTGCAGGAGGCAGATTTATTCAATTCCACAACTATTCCACAATTCCACAATCTATTCAATTTCCACAACTTCATTCTCTTAAAACATTTTTTAAGTGTTTATTTTTGAGAAAGACAGAGTGAGCCCAAGTGGGGGAGGGGCAGAGAGAGGGAGACACAGAATCCGAAGCAGGCTTCAGGCTCCGAGCTGTCAGCACGGAGCCCGACGCGGGGCTCCAACCCACGGACCGTGAGATCATGACCTGAGCCGAAGTCGGACGCTTAACTGAGCCACCCAAGCACCCCTTCACAACTTGAAAAATAAGAATAAAGTGATAAAAAAGGATCTAACGGCTGGAGAAGAGGAGGGTTTTCTTACTCACAAGTGTTCAGGGAGCAACCCCTTCAAATGACACTCTACAGATGAATGCTGTTATAGAAGGGGAAGACCATGTGTCAACTGCTAAGATTCTTTGTTCAACCTAAATTTCTGAGGCCGTCTAAAATATTCCTCCTTCTCCCTTTCTCCATTTGTTGCAGACCGCAACAGGCCCATTGGTCCAGATCCAAGGATCGGGCATCACTTCTTATATAACAAGTTTGACTCCGATTCCAGATACTCCCTTACCTCTGCCTGTGGGGATGATCATTATTATTATCGTCCTTTCCCTTACTAAGTACATACTGGAATCCTGTCCTGTGGTACGGATTGTGCTGGGCACTGGAGATTTAGTAATGGATACTGCAGACACAGGCCTTCTAGATCAAGGAGATGTTGAAGAATTTCAAAGACTTTTTACAAATAGGATCTCCTTAATAGAAAATAAACTTAAGGGGCGACTGGGTGGCTCAGTCGGTTAAGCGTCCGACTTCGGCTCAGGTCATGATCTCACGGTCCGTGGGTTCGAGCCCCAAGTCGGGCTCTGTGCTGACAGCTCAGAGCCTGGAGCCTGTTTCGGATTCTGTGTCTCCTTCTCTCTGTGACCCTCCCCCGTTCATGCTCTGTCTCTCTCTGTCTCAAAAATAAATAAACGTTAAAAAAAAAAAATTAAAAAAAAAAAAACTTAAGTAGCGAATATAGCATTTATTATTATATATACGGTATTTTTTTTTATTACGAGGGAGTCCCCTAGGACTAAGCAAAGGGCAGGCATACCTTAGAAATATAGGAGGTTCAATATGTTTTCACTCCTATGTGGATCCTGAGAAACTTAACAGAAGACCATGGGGAAGGGGAAGGAAAAAAAAAATTGGTTTGAGAGGGAGGGAGCCAAAACATAAGAGACTCCTAAAAACTGAGAACAAACTGAGGGTTTATGGGGGGGGGGTGATGGGTATTGAGGAGGGCACCTGTTGGGATGAGCACTGGGTGTTGTATGGAAACCAACTTGACAATAAATTTCATATTAAAAAAAAAAAAAAAGAAATATAGCAGGTTCAGTTCCAGACCACTAATACAAAGCCAATATTGCAACAAAGCAAGTCAAAGGAATATTTTGGCTTCCCAGCGCATATAAAAATTATGTTTCACACTATAGCTTAGTCTGTTAAGTGTGCAATAGCATTATGTCTCAAAAACAACATATGTATGTTGATTAAAATAGGTTTTGTTGCTAAACACGCTAACCATCATCTGAGCTTTCAGCTAGTTGTAGTCACTCATCACAGATCACCACAACAAATAAAATAATAATGAAAAAGTTTGAAATGTTGCAAGAATTACCAAAATGTGATAACAAGGACACAAGGTGAGAAAATGCTGGTGGGAAAATGGCGTCAACAGATTTGCTTAACATTGTGTTGGCACAAACTTTCAATTTGTAAAAAAATAAAATAAAATGCAATACCCACGAAACACAATAAAACAAGGTACATCTGTACTTTTAAAGTTTAGTTTTATTACCAAACATATATCTCCGTAATATAAGCACAAAAATGGCGCATATGGTGGCCTCCCCCGCTCCCCATTATGCCAGTATATGACCCAACTATTCTGGTCAAAGCACCCCAAGCCCACCCATCCCTTTACAAAGAAAATTCATCAGCTTTTGAGAAGACACCAATGCATAGCTGTCCTTTAAAAATAAAAGAGCATGAACAAGTTACCAATTCTTATAGAAAAAAATTTAAAGAACGCATAGCACGGGCAGTATTGCTCTAAAAATAATAACATGAGATCCACTGGAACTATCCAGGGACGGGGATCTGAGAATATTTACCTTGAAGAAAGTGGAAGTGCTCAACACTCGAGGGACAGTGGGTAGACAAGTTGATATGTGGATTTTCAGGGGGAAATTTATAACGAGTTTGCCTTCCCACCCGTACCTAGTTGCAGTAGTTTGTCTCTTTTCTTCCTCTTTGTCCCAGAATTTTCCTTATTCCAGGTGGGAGACCAGGATGGTCTAGAATGGGCAGTATCTAAGCTTTACAGCCTTCTAAACAAAATCCAGTTTTCCTTGTGTTGGTGTTAATTATACAACAGATGCTCAAGGTATGAGCTGTCCAATGACACCCCAGCTATTCCAAAGACTCTGTGCAGAAGGTTTTCCTGCCTCTTCCCATGCCCTCCACCTCTGTTACCAACACCAGGGGACCTCCTGCTGTTCTCTGTGTCAAATCCCTTACCTCAACTTGAAATGGCCCTCAGTTAGCCCCTTTCTTGTGGGCACTGGGATAGCGCCTTTTTCTCCATCCCTTGAATCTGGGCTGCCTTGTGACTTACCTCGACCAATAGAATGTGGAGAAGGTGACACTGTGTGACTTCCAGAGGTTAGGTCTCAAGACGCCTTGCAATGCATGCCCTTTCTCGCTTCCTGGGACCCTGAGACCACTTTGCTGTGCAGGTCTAGCCTGCTGGAGGATGCCCAAGACCATGTGGAGAAGAACCAAGTTCCCTCGGTCAGCAGCCGAGGCCCACTCTCAGATATGTGAGTGAGGCCATCCAGGACCTTCTAGTCCATTTGAGCTCAGATGACGGCAACCACAGGAGTGATCCTACCTAAGGCTAGTCAGAGAACGACCCAGGTTGCCTACCCATGGAATTGCAAGAAATAAACAATTGCTTTGTTATACCATTAAGTTTTAGGGTGATATGTTATATGGCAATGGGTAACGAAAACAGGCATCTTCCTTTTAAGATTTTTTTAATGTTTATTTTTGCGAGAGAGAGAGAGAGAGAGAGAGAGAGAGAGAGAGAGAGAGACAGAATCTGAAGCAGGATCCAGGCTCTAAGCTCAGAGCCTGATACGGGGCTTGAACCCATGAACATGAGATCATGACCTGAGCCAAAGTCGGACACAACAGATTGAGCCACCCAGGCACCCCAGGTATCTTCCTTTTAAAATTCAAATTGTGGGGCGCCTGGATGGCTCAGTCGGTTGAGCGTCCAACTTCGGCTCAGGTCATGATCTCGCAGTTCACAGGTTCGAGGCCCCGCGTCAGGCTCTGTGCTGACAGCTCGGAGCCTAGAGCCTGCTTGGAATTCTGTGTCTCCCTCTCTCTCTGCCCCTCCCCCCACTCATGCTCTGTCTCTCTCTCTCTCTCTCTCTCTCTCTCTCTTTCTGTCAACAATAAATAAACATTAAAAAAATTAAAAAAAATAAGTAAAATTCAAATTGCCATCACGGGGGTGGGGAGGAGAGGGTAATCTTCAGTTATACTTCTACCCTCTTAATTATCTGAGGACAATGTCTTTCTTAACTGAAAGAGAATTTCAGGTCGTAAAAGAGAAGTTTATAAAGCCAAATGACTATCCAGTTGGTGGGGTATCTGGGAGAGAATCTGAATAGCAGAGTGGAAATCCCACCGCACACCAGCACCCACCCCATTTTCCTAACCCAGTATAGAAGGCAAATCACCACGACTTGGCTTATATAACCCATCTGCCATGCCTTTACCGTCTCTACAAGGGACTTGAGCTTCCAACAAAAATACTCTGTAACATCAAAGTGTCAGGGATTGGGGGGGGGGGCAAGGCAGAAAATCGTTGCAACTGGAGATTCCAAGTCTCCTAAACGTTTAGGTTCTCCTGCACCGTTAGAAGAGAGAAACAGATAGGGCCTGGTCAGACCTAACCAGAGTCAGCTAGTATGATGGGATAGACTAGCACATCTCTATGACTTTAGTTCATGGGACTGCAGTGTTTCCCTACTCCCAGAGATTTCTTAAACAAGGTGGCCAACAGGGGTTCATCTCCATGGCCAGGAGTCTGTCTACTATAAAGGGTAGATTAAGGGCTCCTGGGTGGCTAAGTTGGTTAAGCATCCAACTCTTGATTTCGGCTCAGGTCATGATCTCACGGTTTGTGGGTTGGAGCCCCATATTGGGTTTCTTTCTCTCCCTCTCTCTGTCTCTGCCCCTCCCCTGCTTGCGCTCTTTCTCTCTCTCAAAATAAATAAACATGACAAAAATTTTGAAGTGTAGGTTAGGGGTCTGACCTCAGAATTGGTTGGGAGGATAGAGTGAGGTAATTATGTGAAGCCCATACTGCAAAAGGCAGCACAAGAGTTGTTGACGCTTTATCCCCCCCCCAATACTATCATTAGGGCCTTTAAAGGCGCCCGAGAAAGTCAGACCAGTAAGTTTCAATATGAATTTGTCTATTTACATGGAAGCTTGGGGTCTGAGTGTGACAGTATGTGGAAATCCAGCCCATGTATAGGGACCCATAATTTGCCACTTCTATCCAAATGGATGTCTCTTTTTATTCTAGGATGCGTAACGTGCTCCTTGTTTAAAACAGCTTTAAAGAGTATCCTTCTTGAGAAAGGTCATATATCAACACATAATGCCATTCATCAGCCGAGTGGGTGGGTTCCATTTGTGCTGTGATGGCAGCCTGGAAGTGACAAGCTAGGGAATAGGTACAACGATGCTACTTATTGTATGAATTGGGCCCCTTTTATATGTCTGAAAGCTTTTATAATGATTGTGTGTGTGTGTGTGTGTCCACATGCGTGTGAATGAAACAATAGCAAAATGTATTGCTGCATTTTAGTAACTACCACCTTCTCTAGAAGGTTGTTAAGAGTGTGAAATAAAATGAGTATCAGCGTCCATCCCTCAGGCACAGTGCTAAAATCTCTCAACAAGAGAAAGGTTGGCTTATTTTTGTTGTCTGTCTTTATCCTCCGTGGAAAAGTCATCCATAATCCTCTGCTCTGTTGTTATACTAAAAATCTGGTGTGAGAACCCTTTCCACTCTTGTTTTGTAGCCTCCTGATTCAAACCCTCACCACGTTCTTCAGATTCTTGCCTCACAAGATTACCTTTCTCGAGTGTTGTTTTGATCTGATCATTTTTCTTCTGAAAAGCCCAGAATCACTTCCACTTGCTACTCAGTTTAGTTTTAAAGTAAAATTCTTGATTGTGAACTTGAGTCCTTTAATAGAATTTGATTTATGGAGTTCCCACAACTAGTTTCCTCACCTACAACCCAAGCACAATCTGCCCCTTCTGCTTGGGCCAAGCAAATTTATCTTGCTTTCCACTTGACGCTCTTCATTACCTTTCACTGAATCACCACATTTCCCACTCCCCCTTACTTGGCCTACCGTAACTTAATTAAGCCTCTTTCAAACTTTCTGTTCTTGGTTGCAGGTTGACTGCCTGAGTACGGCCATCGGGAAATAGTTGCTGTGTTAGCTGAAGGAACATGAACATGTCATTTCACTTTGCTCCAAGTAACATACCTCATAACTGGCACAACCAGGGTTTTAATCCAGAGCTTTCTTTCTGCTTCTACAGCCCCGTCTACCCATTCTGCCTCCGTCTTTACCCCCTGTCCCCCCGTTTCCATCTCTGGAGGGTAGAGGGTTGCCATGAGGAAATGCCTCTGCCCCTGTCCAAACGTGTGGCCCCTGATGTTCTTTCTAAGTCAAAATCGATATTCCATATGTGCCGGGAGTGGGGAATGTGGGTCTGGCCAGCCATGCTGGCTCAGATTCCCCAAGAGGGCTAGGGCAGTCAGTAATGGGCAGCCCAGGGGGCCTCTAGGATCTTGCCACTAGAGGGAGGTGCTGAGGGCCTTGGCTTCAGAGCCAGCTGCCATGATACAAAAGGGCCAGCCTGATGATCTGGATGCCCTTCCTGAGAAGGATAAGCCTCCAAGTCTCCAGAAACTATGTCCGGGCCAGTGGGGCTTAGACACAAGGGTATTCAAGGAAACAGGTTTTCTTCCTGTAAAGGGAGGGCCACTTGCTCTGCAGATTCTTCTTCAGGAAGCTGGATGAACTCTGCCGCACAGGTCTACAGGCCCTCTCTGCTCCTCTGATCCGTACCATAAGTCACCAAACACAATTCAAATCCCTTCAGAAGAGAAACATGCTGATCGTCACAGAATGGTCAGTGAAAACTGTCACAATCCAGTAAAATTCAATCTGCAGCTATTACAACTTTTTGTGGAGACATCCAAACTCACTGAATTCACACAGGCAGGCTGTGATCTTACTTCTCTCCCATCCATTCACCTTTCTTAAAGAATTGCCAGCCTCTGTAGGAAAAGGGTCACAGTGGTAGGTCTGTAACAGCTAATTTGCTATCTTAGCCCAAATGCCTGGCTAGTGGTAAATGTAAAGAAAAACATACCCGAAACACTCACATGGGGGCATAATAGCACACTACGTGCGATGATTCTAACTCTCTCAATTTACCCAACAACCACTGGAAAGGGGAGCTCAGCTCTTGTTTTTACTGGCCGCTCGCATCTCAAGCCTGCCAGAGCTTAGCATATTGGGCCTCCTGGTCCCAAGAACATGTACATTCCCATGGTTTTCTCTACAGCCAAGTTCCATTAGCAAGAAATGAAATTCTGTGGTTGTATTAAATAATCAGGACTCCAGCTTAGTATTTTCTCTGAATCAGTATAAATTATACTTTATTTGATTAGTTCTTCAGCTAATAAAAATATTTAGTTATAATCTGAAATGTTAGAATGGAGAAATTGCCTTCCTTAACAAACAAAAACAAAATACCTCATTCCACCTACCCCAAGAGTTCATTTTGAGGAGAGACAAATTAACCTTCAAAATGTTCTTCCTATCACAATGTTTTTCAACTGGAGAGTACACAATCCTGGTATTTTCTAAATATTACTGACAATGCCCATTTCAGTAAAGGAGTGGGACTTTTGAACCCTGATGCTGTGACCTCGAAGCCATGATTACCTTTCTTATCTTTAAAATATAAGGATTAAGAAAGTTTGGCACAAGGCGAGTATTTACAAATATTACTATTATCATGTGTTCTTTACTTAGCAAGAAAAAAAATTTCTTTAACACTCTGGCATTTTCCATTATGAAGTCTGCTTAATCATCATTACCTAAAACAAGAATGCTGAGACAGAGACATCAACTTTAACCACTTAATAAGAACTTCTGACATTTATTCACGCTGCTACTGATTCATAAGAGGAAAAGTTTTAAAAGAAGAAAAGTGCATATAGCTTTCCCTTTAGAATACAGGAAACCATATAAAAGTATTGGCAATGGAATTAAAGTAACCACAATGCCGCTCTTGGTAGCATTTTCTACAAAGACATTTACGTGAAACTAGAAAGAATATTAAATTAGGTGGTTATAATAAAGCTTCACACCTATTAGCTTTACACCTTTTCAGACAAAAGAATACAGTAGTTTAATCAACTGATAGTTCAACCTTGTAAATACAGACCCAAAGAAATGTAAGCATCCAAGAAGGAATAATTTTCAGTCCAAAAATTTTTTCAAGAAACAGAAGCCCCACAAACTGCCAGAACATAACAGTAAAACCCAAGATATTAGGGAGAAATTCTGTGGCAGTGGGTCCTGGAGCTTTGAATTTCATGGACCCAAACAATTTCAAAAGTAATGTTTTATATCAAAAAATTTAGTTTATTTTCTTAACATGAACATATGCATGATTGGTATATTTGAGAAAAATCCTTCCTCGTTTTTTTCTTTAACTAATATTTCATGAAAACTTCAAAAATAATCAGGACCTGAAGCAGTAATTTGAAAACACTGTGTCCTGATGCTTTGAAAGAAATTTGGGAGGACTTGTACTTCTAGTTAGAATGTAGAAAGATTCAAGAGAACTTTGATCCCATAGTTACAACCAGAAGTTGAACCCAAAGGAGAATCGAAGATACCACAGACTATAGTCTAACATCCTCCCAGCTCAACTGCTGACAGGACAAAAAAGGCAGTATGGGAGTGGGGGGTGTGTGGGAATTGGACTAGGGACAATGACCTTGGTCTAATTAAAGCAGCCCTTGCTCAACTTGACTCTTGGTGGGATCTTGATAAAACATATAGGTTGAAAAGAAAGAAGTAAGTCTTTTTATTTTTAGATGTCATGATTGAGTACTTAGAAAATCTCAGGGAATCTACAAATAAAATGCTTGAACTATTAGGTGAGTTAGTGAGCTTATGTATACAAGGCAATGTACAAGAATTAATTGTGTGTGTACTAAATATGAAACATACATATAGAAAATTAAAATTTTAAATACATAATTTGCAATAGCTTTGAAAAATAAAAAAAAAACACTTTGTAATAAATTTAATGAAATCTGTTCAAGAACTCTATTACTGAAAATTCTAAAACATTGTTGGAAAGAATTGAATACATGAAGAGACATACCATGTTCATGGACTGTTAAAACATCAATTCCCCCCAAACTGATATATAGGTTTAATGGAATCACAATCAAAATCCTAGCTGTCCCCTTCTTTATTCCATGAAATTCACAAGCTAATTCTAAAATATGTATGGAAATAGGCAGTTTTCAGAATAACAAAAAACAATTTTGAAAAGGAATAAAAAATCTGAAGGCCTTACATTTTCTGGTATAAAATTTAATATAATAATAAAGACAGAATTAGCAAAATAGGAGATAAGTACATCAGTGGAATAGAATAGAGAGCCCAGAGACAAACCCACACTTACATGATCAATTTTTTCTTAATAAGAAGCCAAAATATTTCCATGGATAAAAGACAATCTTTTTTTTTTTTTAAGTTTATTTATTTTGAGAAAGAGAGAGAGAGAGAGCAAGAGCATGCACGCACGAGTGGGGGAAGGGCAGAGAGAGAGAGGGAGAGAGAGAATCCCGAGCAGGCTCCACACTGTCAGTGCAGAGCCTGACACGGGGCTCGAATCCATGAACTCTAAGATCATGACCTGAGCCAAAATCAAGAGTTGGACACTTAACTGACTGAACCACCCAGGTGCTAATAAAGGATAATCTTTTTAACAAATGTTGCTTGAACACTTGGATAACTGTATAAAAAATAATGAACTTCAACGCCTACCTCATACTATACTCAGAAATTTATCTGAGATAAGACATAGACCAAAATGTAAAAGCAAAAATCACATAGCTTCTAGAAGAAAGCATGAGAGAATATCTTTGCAAACTTGAGTTAGGCAAAGATTTCTTAGACAAGGCCCAAAGACACTGACAAAAAATTTTAAGTTGACAATTTTTTTTTCCATTGAACTTAAAACCTTCAGCTTCTTAAAAGATACTGTTAAGAAAATGAATAGGCCGCAGACAGGGAAAATTCCAAATACTTGTATGTAGAATGTATAAGTCTTATAACTCAACATTTAAAACAACAATAACACACAGTTTAAAAATGGACAAAAGACTAAGACATAAGAAGAAACAATAAGCACCTTGAAAGGGTGCCCAACACCATTAAATACTAGGGAAATGAAAATTAATACACAATGAGATATTACTACGCATCCACTAAAATGGCTAAAATTTAAAAGACTGACAACACCAAATGTTGATGAGAATGTGGAAAAATGGAACCTTTATATGTTACTAGTGGGGATGTAAAATGATATAATCACTTTTAAAAGAACTGTTTATGGTTCTTAAACAGTTCAATAAATGTCTACCATACCAACTATTCTAAGTATTTACCAAAAGACATGAAAACATGTCAAAAAAAACCTTGTATAAAAATGATCCTGACAATTTTATTCATAATAATACTGATCCATGATACCATAAATGTCAATCAACAGAAGAATAAACAATTTTTTAATTGTTTTCTAATGCAAGAAAAAAATGAAAAGTAAGTCTTAAAGTCTTCAGTTATTTTTTCTTTCCATAGTGAGTATAAATAAGACATTGTACCTTAATACCCATGGAATGATGCAGCTGAGGTCAGTTGGAGGTAACAAGGCCAATTGCTCAAGATTGATATAGTAGGGGCCTAGAGAGATCATTTGGGAAAGAGAAGGAGTTGGGAGATATCTCTACAGTGAAATATCACTCAGAAAAAAAAAAAAGGAAAAAATGAACTACTGAACATCTCATAAACATCAAGTTGAGCAAAAGGAGAGTCTATTTGCTTCCATTCCTGTAAGGCTCTAGAGCAGCCAAACTGAAATGTAATGACAAAGTCAGAACCTTGGGGGCAAAAGGGAGGGATTGATGGAAACAGGCTGAGGGAAATCTCTTGGATGATGGGGTGTACATTATACAATCTACAATTTTATTTGTCGAAACTCAATGAACTGTACCACTAATATTTGTATACTTCAGTATATGTAAAGTAGACCTCATTTCTTTTCAATGAAGAGAAAAGGAAAGGAAAAAATCAATATGGGGCAAACCAACATGTAATTGCCTACATATATATATATATAGTCAAGTAAGGATATCAAAAAAATGGACCACTATCACTATTTTATTTAAATGGTAACATTCAGCACCTAAAAAGTAGGAAGAACATAATGACATTTTTAATGAAAAACTATTTTTCATTACAAAAAACTCAATATATTTTATTTTTCTCATTTTACCATAGATAGGTTAACTCCTTTCCTAGGAAAATTTCTTGCTTGGGCTTATAGGAATCAGGATTGTATGGTTCTCAGGCCAGCAAGGACTGGAAAGAATCCTCCAGATAAAGTAAGATATTGTCACTGGATGAAACAGTTGCAGGCAGACTCTTCAGCACGAGAACAGAGGGGCTGGGGATGGTTCAAGTGAAAAAGGACTAAAAAAATTGAAGATCCAGGGAGGCCATCAGTCTGAGTTCAAATGAAATCATGAAGCTCTCCAGAAAACATTCTATCAGATACCATTTTTTCTTCTCAAAAATCATAGTCAAAGCCCACTTTGACATATATATATATAGTCCATATATAGTTTATATATATATATATATATATATATATATATATAGCAGGGTTTTGTTCAGGTTTTGTCATATATATATTACAAACATAAGAAGACTCAAATGTGAGGAGAAGACAACAGTCTGTTGAGGGATATGGGGAGCTGAGGAATGACACAGTGGTGAATTCTCTGGATTTCCTTTTTACCTCATATATCCCACACTCAGAGTTAAAGAAGATGTCAACCCAAGAACATTAATAGATGCAGATATAAACCCCAACAAAAGCATGTCCTCTCCAGTCAAAAGGGGCTGTCAAGCAAGGCAGAAAATTTTTAGACAATAACCACCCTACTCCAGCCAAACACCATAGAAGACTATGGCTCTATCAACATGTCTTCTCAAGGCTGAGTGGGGAGCTTAGTCTTCCACCCTTGCCAGGCTGTAATGAGGTGTCTGCCATCATGACAGTGGAGACCACACGGGGAAGCTAGGCTTCCACCTACACCTGGCAATAGAGATGCACTCCTTCCTCTTCCAGATGGAGTGCTGTAAAGGAGGCCTAGTGAAAGGAAGGATTTAACCATTGCATGGTGATAGCAAAGACACTTCCAGTGTTAATGGAGACAATGTGGGGAGCAGCAATGAAGCTCTCCTACCCTTCACCACCAGGAAGGTATCAGTGGAGGCCCAGTTGGCAACTGTAAGTTCTACCCTCACCCAACAGTAAAAAGGAGCCCCCCTTAGATATCAGCAGAGGTTGAATGGAGAATTGACTTCTGTCCCTATAGGGCAGTAGTAAGGTAGTATGCTCCTTTTCTCCCACTGGAGCAATGGATCAAAAACAGAAGGCTTAAACAAAATCCCACTGTTTCATAATTTAATACCCCAAATGTCCAGGTTTCAATCAGAAGTCAAACTGAAGAAAAAGACAACCAATAGTTGCCAATACCGAGATGACAGAAATGCTAGAATTATCCAGCAAAGATTTTAAAGCAACCTTCATAAAAATGCTTCAACAATCAGATATGACCACACTTGAAACAAACAAACAAAAAATCTCAGCAAAGAAATAGGAAATACAAAAAAACAAATAGAAATGTGAGGACTGAAAAATATAATGACCTGTATAAAAACTCAGTGGATATCCTCAACAGCAAAATTTAGGATATAGGGGAAAGAATCAGTAAACTGGAAAACAGAACAATAGAAATTATGACTCCGAACAATGGAAAGAAAATAGACTGAAAAAAAATGAACAGAGGCTTAGGGACCTGTGTGATTATAAAAAAAAAAATATCTAACTTAAGTGTTATCAGAGTTACAGAAGTAGAAGAAAGGGAGGTAGGACTAAAAAGCACTTAATGAAATGACCAAAAAAAAAATTCCCCATTTTTGCCAAAAGACAGAAACCAACAAATTCAAAAAGCTGAGCAAACCTGACCCAGGATAAACCCAAAGAAATCCACACATGGAACATCATAGTTAAACTTTTGAAAACTAAAGACCCACCCCCTCCAAAAAATCTTGAAGGTAGAGAGAAATAACACACTTTACTTATAAGGGAAAAAACGATTTGAATGACAATGGATTTTAATTATTAACCATGAAGCCAAAAATGCCTTCAGGTGCTGAAAGAAAAGAACCCTCATCCCAGAATCCTATATCTAGTGAAATACTGTCCTATTTTCAGATGACATGTTTGTCTATGTAGAAAATTCCAAGGAATTTGTAAGAACTCCTAGAATTAATAAGTTCAGAAAGATTATAGATTATAAGAATAATAAATAAAAATCAACTATCTCCACATACTAGTGATGGGTGTGTAGACACTTAAAATAAAATATGCAATACAATTTACAACCTCTCGAAAAAACAAAAGAAATAAATAATTAGGTGTAAATCTAACAAAACATGTATAAGACTTGTATGTCAAAAACAACAATGTGCTGATAAAAGAAATGAAAGGAAATCTATATAAATGGAGAGACATACCATATTCATGGATTAGAACATTTAGCATCATAATTTTCATATGTTTATTTATTTTTGAGAGAGAGAGCGAGAGCAGGGGGAGGGGCAGAGAGAGGGGGAGAGAGAATTTCAAGCACACTTTGTGCTGTCAGCTCAGAGCCCAACGAGGGGCTCAAACTCATAAACTGTGAGATCATGACCTGAGTAGAGATCAAGAGTTGGGTGCTTAACCGACTAAGCCACCTAGGCACCCCAGATCCAGTATAGCATTGATGTCACTTTTCCAAAAACTGTTATACAGATTTAACATAATTCCTATCAAAATCCTACCAAGATTTTTCAAATAATATAGATAAGATTATTCTAATATTTACATGGAAAGGGAAAGAAAGAAAATGCTAAAACAATTTTGAAAAAGAATAAAGTGAGAGGAAAAACTTCAGCAGATTTCAAGATTTATGTAACTACAGTAATCACGACTGACCATATGATATTGGCAGAGGCATAGACACATAGATCCATGGATCAAAACTGAGACTGCAAAAAAATAAAAATAAAAAAAAACTGAGACTGCAGAAACAGGACTATACAAATATGTCCAACTGCTTAGATAAAGATGTTAAAGCAATTCAGTGGAGGAAAGATAGCCTTTCAACAAATTTTTCCTGGAGCAATTGGACATTCTTAGACCAACAAAATGAATCTCAACCCAAATCTCCTAACTTATACAAAAATTAACTCACAATGAATTGTGGACCGAAATGTAAACTGTAGAAGTAAAAAAGTTTAGAAAAAAACTGTAGGATAAAGTCTTCAGGACCTAGGGATATGTGAAAAATTATGAGACATACACCAAAAGTAGGATCCATAAAAGGAAAACTGATAAACTGGATTTCATCAAAATTAAGAACTTTTACTCTGGAAAAAAGACTATGTCAAGATAGAAGGACAAGCCAGAAGAAAATATTTACAAACTATCTGACAAAGGGCTAGTATCTAGAATATATAAAGAACTCTAAAAACTCAACAGTTAAAAAAAAACAAAAAACAACTACCAAATCCAATTAGAACATGGGCAAAAGATGTCAGAGCAGACATTTCAACAAGGAGGATATACAAATGGCATATAAACACATGAAAAAACGTTCAACATCATTATCCATTAGGGAAACACAAATCCACAATAAATATTACTATATATCTATCAGAGTGGCTAAAATAGAAAATAGTGACACCATGAAAGGCTAATGAGGACATGAAGAAATGGAATCACTCCTACATTGCTGGTGGGAATGTTAAATGTTACAGCCACTCTGAAAAATAGTTCAGCAATTTCTTTTTAAAAAAAATCATCATGTACCCACCATTTGACCCAGCAAACACATTCTTGGGCATTTACTCTAGAGAAATTAAAACCTATATTCATACCAAAACCTATGCACAAATGTTTATAATAGCTTTATTCCTAATAGTCAAAACTGGAAGAAAACCAGATGTCTTTCAATGAGTGAATGGTTTAACAAACTGTGCTACATCCACTCCATGGAGTACTCCTTTGTAATAAAAAGAAACAGACTACTGATAGATGCAACAACTTGGATGGATTTCTAGAAAATTATGCTGGGTGGAAAAAGTCAGCCCCGAAAGGTTACATATTATGTGATCCCATTTGCACAACTTGGAATGACAAAATGATAGAGATGGAGGACAGATTTGTGTTTGCTAAGAATTATAGGGGAGGCAAGGGAAGGAAACAGGGTGTGCCTATAAAACAGACACAGGAGGAACCTCCGTGGTGATGAGAAAGCTCTGTATATTTACCATACCATGTCAAAATTGGGGTGTGATATTGTACTATGGTTCTGCAGCTGATGCCATTGGGGGAAACTAGGTAAAATAATATGAAATATCTCTGTATTGGTTCCTACAAGTGCATGTGGATCTATGATCTCTCAAAATAAAAAGTTTAATTACCCTCCCCATATCATGGTCAGCATAAATTTCAGATTGGGTTTCAACAAAAGGTTTTATATAAGTAAAACAGAAGATTCTTCTTTTCATTCTTTTTAGTTGGAGCATAACGTGCATGCAGAGATAGAAATAACAAGTATACACCAGCTTGCTAAATTATTACAAAAGGAACATACTCATGTAACCATCACCCAGATTAAGAAATAGATCACCCGTATCCCAAAAGACCCTACAAAAAGTCACACACTTGATTTGGATATTCTTCTTACATTGTCTCAGCAATAGCCAATTTGGTTACAGAATTAAGGCCTGGTAGTTCTGTGATGGGGATGACCAGTGTCCAGGGAAGGACAGACCTGTGGGTTCTCACAAGTGAGTCCTGTCCATTGTGCTTTAAAATGGGACCACCCCTATTTTGTATAGTTACTAAGTACCAAGTGCTTTGAGTCCCCCAGAAGACAGAAGAAGTAGAGAAGGCCACAGCCATATCTAGTCTCTAAAATCAAAAGAAAAAGGTAACAGCATCAGAAAAAGAAAAGCAGCTACAAACACGTTTTATTTTGTAAAAAATATTCATTTCTAGCTAGAATATTAATTTCTAACAAAATGGATATAGTAGGGACCATTCTTGTTTTGAGTTCAGTAATTCATTTAAATTTTATTATGGAATCATAATAAAACCCACCTTGTCCTTAACTGTAACACAGTTTGCCTTGCCTGCTTACACAGAGCTGAATTCCATCTCCTAAAAGGTCTTTTTATTATAACACAGCCACTCTTAGGAACACATTTTGCCAGTGGGAAATTCTCGCAGTGCATCCTGGAGTAAGGGGGTGAACCCTGAGACTTTCATGGAGAAAGGATGGAGAAGGATGCCCTAGTTACCCAGCACTTCAAATATCACCCCAAGGAGCCCAGGATAATGCAGCTGCCAGAAGAACCCAGGGGCTGGAGATCAGCAGAACAAACTGCTCTCTCCTGTGGTTCTAACAAGTTGACCTTGAATAAGAGAAACAGAATGATGCTGGTTCATTCCCCAGATACACAAAACTGTAGTATGGGGCAAAGCATGAGGGTTGACCAGGTGGCTGCCACGTGGAAACCAGGATTGCAGGAGTGGTGACCTCACAGTTCTTGGCCAAACTGAAGAAATCAAATCCCACTTGTATTTTCTTAACCTCAGTTGAGTGGTGTCCATTTATAGGTTCAACAATGCATTTTATGCTGCTGAGGAGCAGGCTGGGCCCAGGGGTAAAGGGCAGGGGGAAGGGAAAAGAGAGAACCCAGTTTCTTAGTATCTGTTGGTACTGATATTTTCCCTGGCTCTCTGTGTGAGGTCTCCAGCTCTGGAAAGAGAAGGTGGACCAGGATGCATTCATATTCTAGTTGGTCCCTGCTGTCTCCTGCAGGTGAACCAAGGGGTTCTACAGAAGTGAAAGAAGGTTAAAACCAGTTCTGAGGATGCTTTCAAATCAATGGAGACTTTAAAATTTGACTCTGTTGCATTCTCTGTATGACCACTCCATTGTGCTATTATTTCATAACACCCAGCTTCTTCACCAAAGCCACCAAATAGGAGATGTCCCTTCCCACCCTGATGGGATGGGTGCCTGTGGTTACATTCCATACCAGCTTCTCCACTCAGCCTGTAGAACAGAGCCAAGCGTCACAACCTCATCACTTGCTTGTAGCCAAGTCAGATGGGCCTTGCTGGGTAAGTGGGACCAGGGTGAGGGAACCACAGATTCCTTCTCAAATTCCTTACAAAAAAAAATCAAGAGTCTGTGGGTAGTAGACGAGGCCAAGGAACTGAGACACCCTACCTCCCTTTCCCTGTTCAAGCATGTTTTAATGTCCTATGCCCTAAAATCCCAGTTCGTGTTGTATTTGTTTCTGGTACCTGAGCATCTGTTCAGATGCCATGATGCAGATGGTTTGGGAAAATGAAAATAGAAGAATAGGAAATCTGAGTGTCCACTGAAAAGAAGCCTTTAACAGAAGCAGCATGGAAAGCAGCCATACTGCATTTGTAGGAAGTGAAGGGCAGGTGTACCGTTTCTAAGCATCACAGGTACAAGTATAAGGTACATGTTCTTGAAGCTGAGATTTGAGAAGGGCTAACATCCCAACACCATCTTCCCAGCTTAGAACTCCTCCTTAAGTTTTCTTCCTGGTTTGTTTCTTCTACCCCAAGCCTTTTGGCCACAAGGCAATGGCTGAATTTATATTCTTCACTTAGTTCAAAATAGCAAATAAGTGTGATCCATCTTCTAAATTTGAAGGATCCCAGTAGGGTCTTGGCTTTTGGGGTCTGGGGGTCTGCCACACTTCTGCACATTCTTACTCCAAGCCACATTTCCTAACAATAAATCAATGTGTGTCATTGACATTAAGGTGGTACCTCTGCTCAGAAGTACTTGAATGACCGATCAGTCAATGGGCTTGAATGATTCCCCCCTGTGATGATTCAACCATTTGAATGACTAAACCGAAACTAAACTCCAAGCCTTAGTAGTTGTTGTAGACTCGAGCAGATACAGCCTAAGAGATCACTTGCCATCAACAGGCTCCCCTTGGCCTCCTTGCTACAACTGGGTCCCTGAGCAGCTCTCTCTTACACAGGGAGAGAAGGGATCGTCCCTTTCAGTGGAGCAGACCAAGGCTACCAGGGGCTGGGTCTGTTCCTGTGTGCCCTTGTGCCAAGGGTGCAGAAGAGGACTTAGGCTTGTCCTTCTGGTCACTGTTCCAGTGCTAAATCTGGGCTTCACCCTAGAACACCCTAGCACATCAGTGGGCACACCAAAATGAAAACAGTCTTGAAGGCATGGGGGAATGACTTAGATGGGACAAGGTGCCAGCCATCTGTCGCCCCAGCAGAAACTGTGCACTTAGGAAGAAATTGACGGGTCATGGCTCAAACAGGACATCAAGGCAATGTTTGGGTGTAACATGATCAAATATTGGGGAAGGGTGTCAAGATTGCTTGGACATGGTCATGATTAGTATTTATTTTCTCTCTTCCTGAATGAAATTTTGGTTTTTAATAGTGTTACTCTTACAGGCAATCTCCCATGGCCTTTGGAAGGTGCCAAGGGTGGCCCTCCTTACGTCTGGGCAGGGTTATGCAGTCCTCTCTGACCTCCCTGCAGATCCTTTATAACGTGCTTTCTCACGTGGTTCCATTATTTGGGTTTAGGGCAGGAAATAGAACTTGATTCAACATTTTGCTAAGTATTATTTTCACCACACTGAATAGGGTCGTTTTTGATCTGCAACCCACAGCTGGGCTGTGGTTCTCTCAACACACATAAACTTTAAAGCTTCCTCCTGTGTTGATTTCTTGGCATGAGCTGACCACATGTCCCATGTACTTGCTTTTTCTTTGCATGTCACCGAGAGTCGTGTTCCAGTGCTGGTGGGCACTGACAGAGCAGGACAGCTGTGCCAGGAATTCAGGGTGCAAACACTCCAATGAGAAAAATGAGGCTCCTCTATGTAAAACTGAAATTTGCTTTAAAGGCTGGTGTAAAAGTAGGGACTCAAGGCCAAATATTCATTTGCAGTAAAATACACTATTTTAAGAAGTTGAAGTATTTGTTTTGTTTTGTCTCTCTCTTTTTTATTAAAAAAAAAACTTTTTTTTTAATGTTTGTTTATTTTTGAGATACAGAGAGAGCATGAACAGGGGAGGGTCAGAGAGAAAGGGAGACACAGAATCCGAAACAGGCTCCAGGCTCTGAGCTGTCAGCACAGAGCCCGACGCGGGGCTTGAACTCACAGACTGCGAGATCATGACCTGAGCCGAAGTCGGACGCTCAACCGACTGAGCCACCCAGGTGCCCCTCTCTCTTTTTTAAGCAAACGAAGTTGGTTTTAGTGGATATACACAAGTAATAACTGGTAGATTATTTTGAAAGTCTTGCCTTCTTAACATGAGCCTTGGCTGATTGCTACTCCCTAATGCTGATAATTATCTGAAGAAAAATAAATCCAAATGTCTAGGTTAATGAAGAATGAAACAGGATAATGCCTGGATGCTAAATTTTCCAAGAACAAAGCACACATTTGTTTTATACATACCCCTGCTAAAGTACCTAATGGAAAGGGCACAGAAATCTGTTACTTAGGAGGATTTTTCTTTTTTATTTATTCATTTCAAGAGAGACAGTGAGAACAAGCAGGGGAGGGGCAGAGAGAGAGGGAGAGAGAGAATCCCAAGCAGGCTCCACACTGTCAGCACCGAGCTCAATGCAGGGTTTGAGCCCACGGAACGCAAGACCATGACCTGAGCTGAAATCAAGAGTCAGACACTCAGCCGACTGAACCATCCAGGCACCCCAGCTTAGGAGCATTGTTATGATGGAGTCCTGGGGATATTGCCACAGGACTGCCTTTGAGCCAGGGCCCTACCTACTTTGAGGACATAAAGGTGGAGCCAGCTCATCCTACAATTTGGGCCTGGGAACACTGAGAACAGCAGTGTACTAGAGTCCCAAAGCCTCGCCTTTACCACTGCCTGAATCAGCAGTAAACCAGCCTTAGTCTCCCAATCCATAAAGTGGATTAACAGCGATTCACACTACAGGGTGCTTGTGGGGATTACACAGGATAAGGAATGTGGACGAGCTCTGTCAACAGCGAAGTTCCACAAAAGAAAGGAGTTAGTTATCACAGCTATGAAGGGCGGTTGGGGGATCAGCTGGAGTCTAAAAAGAAAACAAACCCCAACCCAACCCCCTCTCCTACGGGCTCCAGTTGGACAACAGGGCACTTGTGCTGCCTTTGGAATATGTGGATGGATTTTACCTACTCGGGGACATCAGGCAGGCCCCTGCGAAGCTTTTGAACTCAGCTGTTATAATGCCCCATGCAGACAAGCAGGATGATCCATCTGGGATTAGGAGTTCTGGTTTCTCTGCTCAGCTAGAATCTTGGGCAGTCTTTTAACTTCGCTGTTGCAGAGTTTCACTCATTTGTTGAATGGGGACTACATCAGCCTTACTTACCTGGAAGATCTTTATGAGAATGAAATTCCATTTTGTTTTCTTTTAGCATAAATACACGCATTGCTAATTATCAGAGCCCAGACCTGCAGCATCACTCCTGGGTGTTCGGAAGTTTTCTTATTTATAATCAGCCCCGGCTGACTGCTATTCCCTGATGCTTTATTTTTTTCTTAATAAACCTTTTATTTTGGAATACTTTTGGATTTATGGAAAAGTTCCAAAGATAATATGGAGCGTTCTCATATGCGCTTCACCTGGTTTCTCCTAATGTTAACATCGTACATAACTATGGTCCATTGTAAAAACTAAGAGGTCCATATTGGTACGTTAATACTAGCAAACTACAATTTATTCATATTTCATCAGTTTTTCTACTAATGTCCTTTTTCTCTTCCAGGACTCAGTCCAGGACACTGCACTGAATTTAGATATCATGACTCCTTAAGTCTCTTCTGGTCTGTGTTGTTGGTTTTTTTTTTTAGTTTTTCCTTGTCTTTCATGCAATGGCAGTTTGAGGGCTGGTTAGGTATTGTGTAGACCGTACTTCCATCTGATTCACTCTGACATTTTTGTAGATAAGTGGTATGGATTTTTGTAGATAAGTGAAGTGCTGTTTTCACCGCATAATATCATCAGTATATGTCATCAACACAACTTATTACTCGTGATCACCTACTGTACTTGGTTAAGGTGGGATCTGCCAGATTTCTCCACTGTAAAGTAACTGTTTTCCCTGTCAATGCTCTGTTCTCTAAAATAAAAGAAAATTTTTTCACACTGGTCAGTGTGTCTAAAATTAACAACTCAGGAAACAACAGATGTTGGCGAGGATGTGGAGAAAGGGAAGCCCTTTTGCCCTGTTGGTGGGAATGCAAACTGGTGCAGCCGCTCTGGAAAACAGTGTGGAGGTTCCTCAAAAATTAAAAATACAATTGCCCTACAATGCAGTAATAGCACTACTAGGAATTTATCCAAAGGATACAGGAGTGCTGATTTCTAGGTGCACATGTAGCCCAATGTTTATAGCAACGCTATCAACAATAACCAAATTATGGAAAGAGCCCAAATGTCCATCAACTGATGAATGGATAAAGATCACACACACACACACACACACACACACACACACACACACACACTGGAATACTACCTGGCGATGAAAAAGAATGAAATCTTGCCATTTGTAACAACGCGGACGGAACTGGAGGGTATTATGCTAAATGAAATAAGTCAGTTAGAGACAGATATCATACGTTTTCACTCATATGATGTGGAATTTGAGAAACTTAGCAGAAGACCATAGGGAAGGGAAGGAAAAGTAAGTTGCAGAGAGAGAAGGAGGCAAACCGTAAAAGACTCTTAAATACAGACAACAAACTGGGGGCTGATGGGAGCGGGGGGCTGGAGGGTGGGGAAAATGGCCATGTGATGGGCATTGAGGAGGGTACTTGTTGGGATGAGCACTGGGTGTTGTACGTAAGTGATGAATTAGAGGAATCTACTCCCGAAGCCAAGACTACACTATGTACACTGTAGGTTAGCTAACTTGACAATAAATTATTAAAAATAAATAAATAAATAAATAAATAAGAAAGGAAAAGAAAAGAAAGGAAGAGAAGAAGAGAAGGGAAGATAAGAGAAAAGAAAAGAGAAAAGAAAAGAAAACCATGGAGTCCAACCCACACTCAAGGGACATGAATTAGGTTTCATTTACTGAATCTACATACATTAGTAAGAAAGACTGGTCTTTTTTAACCCCAGTTATTTATCCATTTCATCATTTATTTATATCATTATGGACTTATATTTAATTATTTTATACTTGGGGTTATAATCCAATGCTCAAACTGTTCCAGCTTTGGCCACTGGGAACTCTAAGTTGACTCATTCTAGTGTCCCCTTGACATACCCCGCAATTATGGGGTATTTTGTTTTAGTTTTCATTTTGGGCACTTTCTTACCTTCTAGCACTGAAGGATGCCTCAGGCTTATCTTATGTATGCATTGCCCCATTCTTGGAATCAGTCATTTCTTCAGGTACCCTGCTTCCTTTTATTGGAAAGTGGCACTAGAAGCGAGAACTGGACACTGAATGTCCTTGTTGTTATTAGCTACTGCTGATTTTTATCCAAATAAAATAAATGAAAATGTTTAGAGTCAGGGAGGTATGGGTTTTTTACTAGCTGTGTTACTTTGGGCAGGTTACTTTTCCATGTTGGGTTTCCATTTCCTCACCTGTGTAAGGATAATGAAAATGACTTAAAGAGCAGTTGTGGGGTCAAGTGGTATAACACTGTAGGAACTTTGCTTCTGATGCTAGAGAGCTAGATTTTTCCCCCCCAACCATTCTGCTGAAAACAACCAAAATTCTTAGAGAAAATACAGGAATCATCCAACAATGATCTGACAAAATAATAACGGCAAAAATTATGGGAAAGAAGGAACCAAAAGAAATGAACAAGTAAGAAAATTGCATTTACCCTGAAGGCATTTGCCATTTCCAGCAATTCTGAATTTTCACTTTGACAGCCTCATGATGGCTGGGGTGGGGTAGGGGTGATGACAGTCAAAACTGGGGCTAGTACTAGGCAAGAAATTTAATGGGAGACCCTTGCTATAATAAGCTGGATGCCAAACAGCTATAATGCTGGGGGAGGGTGAAGCAACTACTGCTCTTACTTGAATTCTCCAAGTCTTATGGGAAACTCAAGCCTTGAGTTTGGTTTATGGTGGGTCTTAAACTGAGAGCACTTTCAGATGCTTTGTGAAGGGGAAGAAGGTGCCTTCAATTTGGCCTTCACATAAATCTCACAAATCATTTTCCAATAACAATGACCAACACATATTAAAAGATAACTACACACATAGCAGAAATAATAGACAAAAAGAACTAGACTGGTAAAGTCTTAAGATATTAGAATCATTTGCGATAAACTATGAAATAACTATGCTTCAATGCATAAAGAAATCAAGACAAAATTGACTATAACTTTAGGGTATAAGAAACTAAAAAGGGACATAGGTGATATAAAACAAAAAACAAAAAAGATTTTTTAAAATAAAAATCCTAACAAACAGGATTGAAACTTTAGGGGATGAATTAGTCAGAACATTAGATGCACCTAAAGAAAGAAAGCATCAATAAACTTGAAGAGTTATCATGTAAAGCACCTAGATCAGTTTCAGTAATATTAATCAGCCCTTTCCCCCTTTTCACCCTTTCACCAGCCCACTCCTGTTAAGCATCTCCAATTGGCCAAGAGTCCCAGACATTTTAATAAAAAGAAACTAGTAATAATATTTCTGAAACCTTGAAATCCCTTCAAAAGGGTGTGGCAGAAGTGGGAAGGGAAACATTGGTGCCAGCTACATTACCCTCTCCCCTCTGGGAACACTGGGAAAGCCCAGAGAAGGGGTGAGTGCTAATGGCTGGTAGCCCTGAGATCTGCAAAAGAAAGCCTGGAAATGTCCTATAGGTCTGAGCAACCCAGATCCATAGATAAAGCTTGTTCCAAAATGTCTGTCTGTTCCCTGCTTATCTCCCAGGCTGCTCACTGATTCCAGGAAATGAAAAGTGTAGAAAGCATGTTGGACCAATAGCATATGAAAGCACTTCAATGTTGTACGTGAAAGTTGGTTTCTTTTACTCAATATTCTTTTGATGTATTATTTACCTATTTTATATCACTGAAATACCTCATCACATGGATTTAAAATCTTCCTTCATGTAGCTTTTTTTTTCTTAAATTAAAAATATTCTTTTCCTCCCCAAAGTGGGCATTTTCTTGGTAGGCAAATGCCCCAAAGTGGGCATTTTCTTGTCTCCAAAGACAGCTGCCATCAATTTTTCCTTCCTTAGATGTGCATGATGTGCACGCTGCTCCTCACAATGAGAGGGGAAGTCTCTTCTCTAGCCCAAATCTGTGCTGGCCTTGTGAGTCTCTTGGGCCAACAGAATGCGGCTGAAGGAACACTATGTTAGCAGTGGGCCTAGCCTTGAGATGACTGGCATCTCCCACTTCCTCTTTGGAAGCCAGTCATCATGTAAAACATTCAGCCCTCCTGACACTACTACGCTGTGGGGAAGGCCACACTAGGTCACACAGAAGGAGACAGTTGCCCAGCAGTCCCCAGATGTCCCTGCCACCCCAGCGGAGGTGACTGCTGTGAGTGCAGAGGCCGCCTTCATAGCCCCGGCAGGTACCTCAGGCAGCGGGAGAACCATCCAGCTGAGCCCCGTTCAGATGTGGAATCGCGACACATAATGACTGGTTGTTCTAAGCCACTAAGTTTTAGGGTCGTTTGTTATACAGCAACAGATAACTGAAACATCTTTACATATGCTTTTCTTCAGAATTCTTGGTCTCCTGAAAGGGAAAAAGATTCTTCAAGGTTCTTCGGTGTCCACTGCAATCTGGCTCCTCTCCAGGCTTTCACTTGAGACATCAGCCAAACTGGTCTGCTCACCGTTTCTCAACATGTCTGCCCTAAGTACTCCTGCTTCTGTGATTTTACTCACTTCAACCAACCCTGTCTGAAGGCTCAAAACTGCACGGCCCCCTCCTCAGTCGAACCACCAGTTTGTTGGAATTTTCCACTCTTGAAAGTCTAGCAACAAGAATGACATTTGCTCCTAAGTCCTTAAGTGATCTCTGTCCTCTGAACTCTGAACTTATTCATTGGGAAGCCTCTGCTCCCTTGTGTCATTATTTGTGGCTAAAAAAAATTTTTTTTTAATTTTTTATTTTATTTTAGAGAGAGAACATGAGCTGGGGAGAGGGGCAGAGGGAGAGAGAGAGAGAAAGAAGCCCAAGAGGTCTCGATCCTCAGCACTGAGCCCGGTGCGGGGCTTGATCTCATGATCCCGGGATCGTGACCTGAGCCAAAATCAAGAGAGGGATCCTCAACCAAATGAGCCACACAGGTTCCCCGTTATTTGTGGTTTAAAGTCAGCTTTGTGTCCTCAAATATGATGAGCTCCTTTGAAGGCAAAGTCTGAGCATATACACCTGCTTATGTTATAGCATCTAATGGGGGACCCGGAAGAGAAGCTGTCAGAAAATGTGTTTTATACACGATTATGTTGTTTTATATTCTTTTCCATTAGAGCAGCATCTTGGTGGTGGTTCACCGGCTCTGTCTTCATTTTCAGGTACTCTTAGCCATCACATTGAATTTCCATTACCATCACTGACATAAAAATACCACAGGTCTTCTTTCTGAATATGAAGAATGACTTAATAGGTTTTGCTAAGAAGCAGAAAAATGAAAGTCACTTAATACATTTTTATTTTTTGCCAAGACAAGGAAAATGCTTTTGATTCCCTCTTCTGCTTCTCATGTCAGAAAGTTCATGCACAGTGAATCATTTCCTTGTCACTTAAACTCTGAAGTGTAATATGATCATGGTAGGCAATGCAAACATGTATGTGAAGTCCCAGGGGCATAAAAATCCCTGAGTGGGAACTGATAAAAGATTGACAGGACTGTTTTCTAAGAAAGCAAAGAGCTCACGGCTGAAGTGCAAAGGGTTTCTTCTGCACATCAGGGACCCTTACCTGACTCCTAATCCTCGTGCTGGCCGTGGGAGTCAAATATTTATGTTCTAGATACCAGGCTCGCTCCTGAAACACCAGCTTGGTTCCATATAACAGATGAAACTAAGGCATGGGGGAAGAGGAGAGAAATGAACAAATGGTAATATATTAGAAAATGGAGACTCTAGGGAGGAGAAAGAGAAATAGCGTAAGGTCACATTTCATTAAATCATAAGAGCTAATACTTCCTCAATGTAAAATGGTCACATTTTTGAGGTGCAGTATATGTTTTACTAAAAAAAAAAAACCCATTCTGTATAAAATGTAAAGCGTATATAAAAGCAGAAAGAATCGCATGGTAAGCCGCCATGTGGCCACGCCCCCCAATTCAACAAATATGAATTCATGGCCAAACTTGTTTCGTCTGTAACCTCACCCAGTCAGCTCTCATCCCAGGTTATTTAGAAGCAAAGTCCACATGTAATATATTTTAAAACATGAATGCAGTATTTTTGTTTGCTTTCCTTTTCAATTCATGAAAAAAATATTCTAAGTGTACATTCTGAATGTTATCTTAACAGTTTTCATTGAGCCTAGTTTCATTAAACTCTCAAAAATGGCATTCTCATTTACATTTGTTTCAATGCGTTTTTCCTATTACACTTCTGAAACCTACACACAGAACTTCATGACATCAGTGGCGTCGAGCAATAATAAATGCATGTTCCTGTGTCCAGAAGCAACTTTTTTTTTTTTTAACGTTTATTTTTGAGACAGAGAGAGACAGAGCAGGGGGTCAGAGAGAGAGAGAGGGAGACACAGAATCTGAAACAGGCTCCAGGCTCTGAGCTGTCAGCACAGAGCCCGACGCGGGGCTCGAACTCACAGACCACGAGATCATGACCTGAGCCAAAGTCGGACGCTTAACCGACTGAGCCACCCAGGTGCCCCAAGAAACAACTTTTTAATTAACTATTCATTTGGCAGTTAATATTCAATTATTTTAAAATTACACAAAAGCGGAGGGAATAGTATAAATACCACTTCCACGTCTCCATCACCCAGCTTCAACAGCTATCAACTAACTCATGGACAGTCTTCTTTTATCCATTCCCCCCCCCCCCCCCCCGCCCCTTTCTGTATTACTGTGAGGCAAAGTTCGGTCACACCATCTCATCCATAAGCTTTTCACTGTGTATCTCTAAAAGATAATGATGACTCTTGGGGCACCTGGATGGCTCAGTTGGTTGAGCGTCCGACTTCAGCTCAGGTCATGATCTCACGGTTTGTGGGTTCGAGCCCCACATCGGGCTCTGTGCTGACAGCTCAGAGTCTGGAGCCTGCTTTGGATTCTGTGTCTCCCTCTCTCTCTGCTCCTCCCCTGCTCACATGCTGTCTCTCTGTCTCAAGAATAAAGATTAAAAAAAAATTTTTTTTTAAGATAATGACTCTTTAGAAGTAAGATTATATCAAAGTCCATCCAAGCAACAACAACAAAACTCTTATTCATAGTCAAATGGAAATGACCTTCACATACCAGAAGACAATGTTTTCTATTGATCATTAGGCTCAGATATTATACAGTTTGAAGTCATGTAGACTTCCTTCTTTTCCTGAGGTTCTGGGACATCCTTGAAATATCATCATTATGGAGAGCCTCCACTATTCAATCTTCCTAGAAAGGGTCACAGTATGGCTTAATGACTTGTCTGTGCAAGATATTTAAGATTAATTATGGCTCTTTTATGACTTTGCCAATGTTCTGCTTGGCTAGTGTAAGCTACCTTTGGCTCTTTTATAGAATAGCAGTAAAGATGTTAGCTGACCCTTCAGACATAGTAGAAGCAACTGAAAATCCTGTCATACATCCTGATAGCATGAATTCTTACAAAAATGATAAATTGTATAGCTTCTGTGGCTAGACTGAACCACAAATCTCTAGGTGAATTCCACATCCACTGTAGAAATACTTTTGTGGATTCCTAGGTATAGAAACTTAATTCTCATTACTCCTGGGTCTACAAACATCTACGGTCAGTGATAAGAAATCCAGAGCCACAGAAATATAAGGTTTTTTTGAAATAACCTATTTGATCTTCTCACTCAATCCAGAATCCTGTGTCAGCCAAGGCATGACAAGAAACAGATGACATTTTCCTATTAGGGTGATTCAAGAAGAGGTTAATAAATGTTTTTCATAAGGGTGTGGGCAAGTTGTAGGAGAGCCACAAAGGATAGTGCAGTACCCCAGAGCTGGTATCTCTGGGACTGTCACCAGCTCTAGGTTTCAAGGGAGGAGGGCAGGGAGGGGCTCCTGGATCCTGGAAGAGACAGCTCTATGGACAGAAGCATCTTAAGAGGAGTTGTGACCGTTGCCCTAGGAACCCAGAAATCCCAAGGTGACCCCGCAGGGAGGCACGCAGAGGGCAGGAATATCCCAACCTCCTTCTCCTCCCCTCTCCAATCTCTAACTGAGGCTTCTTGTTTGCAGAAGCTAACTGGCTGCAGAGGTCAAGGATTCCACTGATCCAAGTTATGTAGGTCAGCTTCCTGGGCTTAGAGCCAGGTGGAGAAGGGTGGAGTGTAGAGCTGGAGAGCAAAATAGAGGGTATCTGGCACAAATCCCATCTTTAACACCCCCGAGAGATGGTGGTCCAGCCTCTAGTCTAGTCCTGTCCGACTCCGGCCCAAGCCCACTTGGTCCCACAGAGCTCCCAACAAGCCCCTGACTGCTGACATCGTGGCCAAGCTTCGTTCCAGACTGCTGGCTTCAACCAGTCTCACACTGTGCTTCCCGACTAGGTCTGCTCCTCCCCCCTGTTGACTCCTGAGTTGTCCTTCTGTGGCTCCTGTGTATCTGATGCTCAGGGACACTTTTCTGCCTTTGAACTTTTGCTTTTCTCCTTGAACACAGTTCAGACTCTCCTCAAACAACCCTCTTTGCCTATCCTGGCAAACACGTGTCTTGGTCCTCAGTGGCTTTCAGAACACCACATTGAGGTCCAGATACCTTCAGGCCAGCCTTGGACCCTCACACAGAACCTGAATGTCTTTCCTTTTGTGTTCCAGAGACAGGAGCTCAGTGCTTTAGAGGCATCCGGCTCTCGAAGGAGTCTCTCTGTTGGAAGAGCCATTGTATACCAATCCACTTCTCCCTGTGGAACATGAATTTATGGATTGCTGGCTCCGTAGGAACGTGATCTGGTTCTGCCCATCTCTGCCAGCCTAAGGTCTGGTGAAGGAGCTAACGCGCTGTAAGAGACTGGCTGAAACACAATTTCCTATGACTCATAGCTATTAACCCTGTAACTTCTGCCTAAGGAACAAAACAGGAGTCTGTGAAAGCATCCAGATAATAACTCTTAACAGATTTAAAGATCAGTTCCACATCTCGCCTTAGTCTTTCTTTCTTCAAGATGATCAACCTTCACAGATCGTTAATTCCCTCTCACCACATGGCTTCCAGCCCTCCTACCACCTTGGACCTGGGGGCCTCTTCTAGGTGCTAATTCTCACCCTCAAGGCGTCTCACAAAAAACTGAGCAGACTACCCAAATGTTCTTTCATGACTGTAGTGTTAGCAACACCATCGCTATCCCGGATTAGGGTTCTATACTCTTATATGCAAGTTAAGGCAGAATTTGCTTTTATGACAGCCACGTAATATTTTTTGAATAAATAAAAGAATATCATACGTATTTGGTTTAACATCAAATGTTTGTTCACTTGTCAAACTCCAACTAAGCCATTTCCCCCAGGAACTGTTTCCAACCAACACGCACATACATACAAACGTCCCTAAAGAGATGATTTAAAATTTGTTCTTTTTAAAAAACAAAATTCTTTGATTCCTTATTCTTTGAAAGTATCATCTTGTTGAGATGACCTGTCTCAAGTCCCCCAAATCTCTATGGATCTTGACTCAATCACCTGACATGTTTGTGTCATATTTACAAATCTGTCAAGTCCCATCTGTGTCTTTATACAATAGAGCCCACCTAATAGGTCTAAGTCTTCTGATTCAAGTATCTGAAAATCTGTTTAATGAGATGTCATTTAACTCATATTTCTCTGGCTTGCCCACAGGATATCCTGAGATTCTGGAAAAGTGTTGGCCAAAGTCAAGATATACCAATTTCTCCAGATTTTTCTCTTCTAGTAACCTGGTTAAGAAAGGAAGTAAGATTCATTTAGCAAGGCTTAGCCACAGTGAACACAGATAGGCTCCTGGTGACTGTCTGTTTTCTAATTGCTCATAAGCTATCCTGAATAGTCTTTTCTAGAATTTTAACTTAGATTCATATCAATCTTAAATTCTATAGTTTCCAAAATCTACTTTTTCCCCATTAAAAAAAAGTGCACATTTGTTCATTTATAATTTTCTGACATCTCTTTTGTTCTTGGTTTCAGATCTCTCAAAACTACAAGTACTTCCCAATTCAGACAGAAGATGGGAATATTATAGGAGATGAAGGGCTTAGCTTTCTTTTCATCATCTCTTAGCACCACAGCTCTCTTCTCCAAACGAGAAGCCTGTTTCTTCAAATTCTAAATGTGGCTAAAAATGGCCTTTGAAATTTTCATTAGATTATTTGTTAAGCCTCATGTTCTGCTGGGACTCAGTCACCCTGACATTTATTAAATGCTATCCTTTTGTATTTATCCTTGGACAAGCATTTGCCTCCCATTACCTCTCTCCTCATTGCTTGTATGTAGCTTAGACCTATGCCCATCAAGGGGCACACCCATACTCTTATGTCTGGTTTCTTAAAATGTGTCCCAAATCACAGCTTTTTTTTCTGTATCTATTACATTGTCAGAATAATATTCTGCTGCTGACCCCAATAAAAACCCTGGACACCAAAGCTTCAGTATCCTTGTTGGCAACACTTTGCACGTACTGTCACACTGTCACATTGTTACATTGTTGGGGGAATTAAGTGCTGTCTGTAGGACTCCACAAAAAGAAAACACCCGGAGTCTTACTGGCTTTTTCTGGACCGCACTCCCTACCTTTTCCCTTTGCTGATTTTAATCTATATCCTTTTGCAATGTGTATAAAGATTTTACATATATAAAAAGGTCCTGTGAGTCCTTTTAGCAAATCATCAAACCTGAGGGTGGTCTTGGGGACCCCTAACACAGGCTCCATTTACCCATGAAGAGACAGAGCCTCAAGAAAGTTGAATTATAGAGCCAGGGTTGGAACTAAGTTTTTCAGGGTTCAAAGATATTTTTCTATCTACCATAGGACGTCTAATTTTCAGAATTAAAAAAAAAAAAAACCCAAAGCAGACAACTCTTTCTAAAAATAGAGGCTATAGAGTCTATTCTGGGTAAGATGAAGTAGAAGACTTCCCCAGTCCCTCTCACTGAATGTAGCCATAACTCTTGGACAGAGTGAATGGAAAAGCTATTTGAGTAATCTGAAAAATAAACAGTAGCAGGAAGATTGGGGCAAAGGACCAGAATTCAAAGTACCACTAAACTGGTAGTGACTTTCACTTTTTAAAAATGTTTATTTATTTTTGAGAGGGGTGGAGAGTGGAGGGGCAGAGAGAGAGAGGGACAGAGGATCTCAAGCGGGCTCTGTGCTGACAGTCTGACAGCGGTGAGCCCAATGCAGAGCTTGAACCCATGAGCCACAAGATCATGACCTGAGCCAAAGTTGGAACCACCTACCAAGCGAGCCACCCAGGTGCCCCAACTTTCATTGTTTCCCCTAGTCCTCAAGCTGCTTGTCCCTGCATCTGCATATGCAGCAGATGGGGACATCTAAACCCCAGATTTCTTGCTGGAGGATGAAAAAAAGGTAGCTCCAGGGAACCAGAAAGTACCAAGGAGGTCATGGAGAAAAAAGGCTTGGAAAAGTAACCTCATAAAGTTGCTTATAAGCTGGGCTCAGCATCCAGGGTGCATATATGAATCTAATGCTAATTATCTTACCTAATGCTTTGAGAACTGAACTAGTACATAGATGAGAATGCAGGTGCCATACTGGTCACTGACTGGTGCATATGTGGGACAGACCAGAAGAGTACTGCAGAGGAGTTTAAAGGAGTTTAGGAGACTAAGCTGACATTGGAACCACAGTGAACCACAGTGAAAAACCAGGTGCACCACCTGCTAACACAAAAAATATTAAGATTCTCCATTGAGAATGGTAAATTATACACAACATCTAGATAAGAAATAACAGCAATTCTACACAGTATTTCCCAGAAAATAGAAGAGGAGAGAAACTTCCCAACTCATTTTATGAGGCCAGCATTACTGTGATATCAAAACTAAGCAAAGACATAACAGGAAAGAAAAACTCTAGACAAATATTTCTCATGAACATAGATCTAAAAATCCCCTATGGAATATTAATAAATTGAACCCAGCAATACATAAAAAGAATAATGTACCATGACCAAGTGGGCTTTATCCTGGGAATGCAAGGCTGGTTTAATACTCAAAAATGAATCGTTACGTCAATGATTTTTTTGAATTTGACACCAAAAGCGGAGGAAACAAAAGCAAAAATAAACAAATGGGACTACATCAAACTAAAGAGCTTCTGCACAGCAAAGGAAACCATCAACAAAATTAAAAGGCTACCTATCAATGGGAGAAAGCATTTGTAAATCATATATCTGGTAAGGGGTTTAGATCCAGAATTATAAAGAGCTCGTACAGTTCAATAGCAAAACGAACAAACGAACAAAAACAAACCAAAAAACCCCAAACCAAACAATCTATTAAAAAATGGGCAGAAGACATGAACAGACATTTCTCCAAAGAAGATGTACAAATGGCCAACAGGCACATGAAAAGATGTTCAACATCACTAGTCATTAGGGAAATACAAATCAAAACTAGAATGAGATTTTACCTTATACCTAATGGCTATTATCAAAGAGACAAGAGATAACAAATGCTGGTGAGAACATGGAGAAAAGAAAACCTTTGTGCATTGCTGTTGTTGGGAAGGTAAGTTGGTGCATCTACTGTGGAAAACGGTATGGATATTCCTCAAAAAATTAAAAATAGAATTACCATATGATTCATCAATTCTGGGTATTTATTAAAAAACCTGAAAACACTAACTGGAAAAGATAGGTGCACCCCCATGTTAACTGCAGTGTTATTCACAACAGCTAAGAAATGAAAACTACCTAAATGTCCACCAACTGATGGATGCATAAAGAAAATGTGGTATATATAGTTGACCCATTATTGACAGTTGACAATGCAGGGAGGTGGGGGGTGGACTTCCTGTGGAGTCAAAAATTCACATATAACTGTTGATTCCCCTAAAACTTAACTACTAATAGTCTACTGTTAATGAGAGTCTTACTAATAACATCAACAGTCAATTAACACATATTTTGTATGTTATATGGATTATATACTGTATTACAATAAAATAAGCTAGAGAAAAGAAAATGCTATTAAGAAAATCACAAGCAAGAGAAAATATATTGGTACTGTACTGTAAAACAAAAATCTGGGTATAAGTGGATCCACAGAGTTCAAACCCATGTTGTTCAAGGGTCAACTAGATAAACAATGCAATATTATTCAGCCTTATAAAAAAGAAGGAAATCTTGTCATATGCAACAGCAAATGGATAGACCTTGAGGGCATTATGCTAAATGTAGTAAGTCATACAGATAAAGGCAAATACTATATAATCTCATATATATATATATATATATATATATATATATATATATGGAATCTAAAAAAACAAAAACAAAAACAAAAAACAAACCAAGCTCATAGACACAGAGAACAGATTGGTGGTTGCTAGAGGTGGGGGATAGGGAGTGGGCAAAATGGAACACGGTCAAAAGGTACAAACTTCCAGGTATAAAAGAAATGAGTCATGGGGATATAATGTATAGGTCAACAATGACAGTTAATAATACTGTAGAGTATATTTGAAAGATGTTAAGGGAATAGATCTTAAAATTTCTCATCAAAGGAAAAAAATTCTATCACAATGTATTTGATCACTTAATGTGATCATTTTGCAATTTATACAAATATTGAATCATTATGTTGTACACCTGAAACTAACGTAGTGTTGTATGTCTATTATACCTCAATAAAGAATTACATTAAAAGTAAAGGGACAGAGGGGCGCCTGAGTGGCTCAGTCGGTTAAGCGTCCAACTTCAGCTCAGGTCACGATCTCATGGTCCGTGAGTTCAAGCCCTGCGTCGGGCTCTGGGCTGATGGCTCAGAGCCTGGAGCCTACTTCCGATTCTGTGTCTCCCTCTCTCTCTGCCCCTCCCCCGTTCATGCTCTGTCTCTCTCTGTCTCAAAAATAAATAAACGTTAAAAAAAAAAATAAAAAAAAAAGTAAAGGGACAGAGACACCTGGGTGGCTCAGTCGGTTAAGCATCTGACTGTTGATTTGTTTCAGGTCTTGATCTCATGGTTCATAGGATCAAGCCTTGTGTCAGGCTCCATCCACACTGACAGTGAGGAGCCTGCTTGGGATTCTCTTTCTACCTCTTTCTCTGCCCCTCCACTGCTTGTGCACATGCTCTCTCTCTCTCTTCCTCAAAGTAATAAACTTAAAAATATTTTTTTTAAAAAGTAAAGGGACAAATGACTAAATATATGATAGAAAAATGAGAAAAAGACATGAATGGAAAATTCACAAAAAATAAAATGCTGTCCTTAAATATATAAAAAGTATTCAAGTAACTCATAATTAGAGAAATAACAAAACAATGCTGAGATACTATCACTTATCTGATTTGCAAAAATTATATATATAGATATATAAATATTAAGTTCTCTCAGTGATGAAATGGGAAAACACAAGCTCTCACATATTGCTAATGCAAATGCAAATTGGTAGAACTCATTTGTAGGAATATTTGGTAAAACATAACAAAACTACATATGAAACTCACCATTAAACCCAGAAATTCCTAGAAATACACACTAAAGGTATACCTTCAATAAAAAGAATATGTATATGTATAAGGTTACTTGTTGTAATTGTAGCATTATTTCTAATTGCAAAATATTGGAAACAATTAATATACATACATACATATATATACATATATATATGTATGTATATATATGTATGTGTGTGTGTATATATATATATATACACACACACATACATGATTGTATATAAAGCATGGCACATCCTAACAATGGAGTACCACGCAACTGGAAAACAAAGAATAAAGAAGATCTGTATGAACCAATATGGAGTGATTTTCAGGACACATGAAAAAAGCAAATTTACAAAAGAAACTATAGTATACTATCTTTCATATAATAAATGAAGACATAGAAGAAATAAATGAAGACATAGAAGAAAAAATGAATCTCTGTAATTCTTTTAGGAAAGTAGGAATAGAAGTGAAGCCTCTTAATTTGATTAGGGACAGCTACACCACACACACACACACGCCAAAAAACAAAATAATAACAACAACAACAAAACCCTTATAGCTAATATCCTACTTAATGGCAGAAAACTAAACTCTTTTTGCCTAATATCCATAACAAGGCACAGATATCTGTTTTCATCACTCTTATTCACGGACACACTAGAAGTTCTAGTCCATGCAATAAGGCAAAAGAAAAACAAAAAAACAAGCAAACAAAAAGGCATACAAATCAGAAAAGAAAAAACACAATTTGGAAAGGAAAAAATAAAACTGTGTCTGTTCACTTGCAAACACAGAAAACCTATAAGAAATCTACAAAAAAATAAAATCCAAAATCTCTAGAATTAATAGCGAACTTGCAAGATCACAGGATACAAGGTTAATACAAAAATTACCAATTGTACTTCTACATATTAGAGTTATATTAAATCTAGGGATTAATGTAAATGATCATGTACATGAACTGGAAACTGAAATTTAAAACAATATACACTTTACAATAGCTCTCCCTAAAATGAAATATTCAGGCATAAATCTACAAAAACATGTACATTATCTTTATGTTGAAAACTAAAAATGCTGATGGAAGAAACCAAGGAAGAACTAATAAAATAGATTAGAGGAGTCAAATAGGGGACATGTGGGTGGTTCAGTAGGTTAAGCCTAATTCTTGGTTTCAGCTCAGGTCATGAGCTCATGGTTCCTGAGTTCAAGTGCCATAACAGGCTTGGCATTGACAGTGAGGAACCTGCTTGGGATTCTTTCTCTCCCTCTCTCTCTCTGCCCCTCCCTGCTCATGCTCTTTCTCTCTCTCTCTCAAAAAAATAAATGAAAAACTTAAAAAAATATGTTATAGAAAAAGAAGAGTCAAATAGCACATTTGTCAAAACTCCCCAAATTAATCCCTAGATTTAATGTAACTCTAATAAAATCACAGGGTTTTTTTTGTAGATATAGACAAACTAATTCTAAAATTTACACGAAAGGGCAAAGAAACTAGAATGACTAAAACAATTTGAAAAAGAAGAATAAAGTTGGAGGAATCACCCTATTTGACTTTAAGATTTATTCTGAAGTCACAGTATTCAAGGTGGCACGGTATCATCAAGGGATAGACACCTAGATCAACGGAACAAAACAGAGAACTCAGAAACAGACCCATGCAAATGTGCCTCAGTGATTTTTGAAAAAGATGCAAAAGGAATTTAATGGAAGAAAAATAGTCTTTCAACACGTAGTGCTGAAACACTGGGATATCAATGGTCAAAAGATAAATGAACCTGGCCTAAGCCTCACACGTATTCACAAATTAGTTTAAAGTGAATCATAGCTCTAAATGTAAAACATAAAAATCTAAAACTTCTAGAGAAAAAAATACAGGGGAAACCTTCATGGCCTGGGATTAAACATTTTTAGATCTTAGATATGACAACAACAGCACAATCCATAAAAGAGTATTTGACAAATTGGATTTCACCAAAACCAAAAACTTTTCCTTTACAAAGGGCACTGTTAAGACAATGAAAATGCATGCTACAGGCTGGGAGAAAATATTTGCAAATCACACATACAAGAAAGAATTTGTATCCATAATTTATAAAAAACTCTCAAAACTCAGCAGTAGGAAAACAAATTATCCAGTTTAAAAATGGGCAAAGGATTTGAACAGACGTTACTAAAGAGGATATACAGATGGCAAAAAAAAGCATGTGAAAAAATTTTAATATCATTAGCTATTAGAGAGATGGAAATTAAAACCATCATGCGTTACTCCTATGTCCCTATTGAATGGCAAAAATAAAAAATACTGACAATATCACATGTTGAAGATACTGAGCAACCAATTCTCTCATACGTTAGGGATGCAAAGTTTCTTATACAGTTAAACAGACAGTTAGTTACCACATGACCCAATAAATTGACTTCTAGGTATTAACCCCAGAGCCGTGGTTCTCAACTGTGGATGAGTTTTGTGCCCCAAAAGACATTTGGCAATGTGTGCAGACATTCTGGTTGGCATAACTTGGGGATTTCTACTGGCATATAGTAAGTAGAGGCCAGAGATATGGCTAAACATCCTACAATGCACAGGGCAGTCCCCTCCAACAAAGAAGTATCTGGCCCAAAATGTCAATAGTGCCCAAACTGAGAAACTGCCCCAGAGAAAAGAAACTTATGTTTACATAATATAGTAACTTGTACATGAGCATTTATAGGATCCCTACTCAATCATCAAAACTGGAAACATCCCAAATGTCCTTCACTGGGTATAGGGATAGGCTATGGTACATTCTTATGATTGAAAACTATTCACAATGAGGGGTGCCTGGGTGGCTCAGTCGGTTAAGTGTCCAACTTCAGCTCAGGTCATGATCTCGTGGTCCGTGAGTTTGAGCCCTGCGTCGAGCTCTGTGCTGACAGCTCAGAGCCTGGAGCCTGTTTCAGATTCTGTGTCTCCCTCTCTCTCTGACCCTACCCCGTTCATGCTCTGTCTCTCTCTGTCTCAAAAATAAACGTTAAAAAAATAAAAAAAAAAAAAGAAAACTATTCACAATGAAAAATAACTGTTGATGTCTGCAACAACTTGGCTGAATCTCAAAGAAGACATGCTGAGTGAAGGAAGTCAATATCAAAAGATTACATATTGTATGATTCCATTTATAACATTCTCAAAAGACAAAAGTACAGTGATGGACAACAGCTCACTGGTTGCTAAGGATTATCAGAAGAAAGAAAGAACGATTATAAAGCCATTCTGTAAGGGATGTTAGGATGGTTGAATTGTTCTGTATCCTGATTGTGGCAGGATGTATGTGTTAAATTCTATACATGTATTAAAATTCATGGAACTATACATCTTTAAACAAGTTCATTTTGCTGTACTGAAATATACCACCTTCCTATATCCAGGCTCTTTTTTGTTCACTATGGCAAACTCCAAGCTGAAATGGCTGTATTTTATAAGGGTTCCCTGTACTGAGACCTTGTCCAAGGACCCCGCCTTGATTTCCTCCATTGAAAGTCACCTCTAGGGGCGGCTGGGTGGCTCAGTCGGTTAAGCGTCCGACTTTGGCTCAGGTCACGATCTCGCGGTCCGCGAGTTCGAGCCCCGCGTCGGGCTCTGGGCTGATGGCTCAGAGCCTGGAGCCTGCTTCCGATTCTGTGTCTCCCTCTCTCTCTGCCCCTCCCCTGTTCATGCTCTGTCTCTCTCTGTCTCAAAAATAAATAAACGTTAAAAAAAAAATTAAAAAAAAAAAAAAAAGAAAGTCACCTCTTCCCTTCTTGGGTTCCAGGAGAGGTGTGTTTTCCCCTCTGTTACACATCCTGCTGGTGCGATTATTTGCCCATGTGACTTCTCCCTAACCACAAGGTGATCAGGAAGGCAGGAGCTGTGGTTCATGCATCTTTGAATTTCCACAGCACCTAGCGTAGCATCAGGGCTCAGTATGCATTTGTGAACTGAAATGCATTTCTTAACTGAAAAGTTAAGAGAACCTTGGTTCCCAGGAGCGTAAACCCACTGGGACCAAGGGCAGAAAGAAGGGAGGTTGCCTGCAATTTATGACAAGTAGGCAGCCTATATCCATGGCCTGAGCTGCATAATAAGCAAGACGATGAAGCAAAAGGACTAAGTTGGACCTCTAGTGTCAGAGAAGACAAACAAAGCTTATTAATTCATGGTAATACCAGCATGGTATCAGGACAGTTTTCCCCAGCAACAACCCAGTTCTCTCACTGTGATGAAGTGCTCTGCCTTCTGCCTCAGACTTTAGCCACTTGGGATCTGCATTATTGCCTTGTAAAATTGATGGGCAGTGGCACCATCTCTTAGTTTAAGGAATTTCTGCCGCATTAGCAAAAAAGCATTGGCTTTGCAATTTCTAAGGGCATTCCCTGCCATAGGAAAGTGATTAAAAATTGGACCAGTCTGGAACGATGCTCATCTTTAGTCCTTATAATGCACCTGCCCAGTCTCCTCCAAGCCATCAGTTCCAGGTGTAAGCTATCAGCTTCACAAGAGAGGAAGTTTTATTTATATTTAACTGGAAAAGCAGGGAGAGGCAACTTTAGTGTCTTTTTCTTTGATCACTCAAGGAAGTTGTTCAAGATCAGATTATCTTTTCCTTCCAAACTGCCTGGAGATGTTAATTAAAATTTTTTTATTCTTAAATCCAATCTGCTCAATATTCCTCATGTCTTAAATGCTTCTCTTCTCAAGAAAGGTGGCAGGCACCGTGGCACATGGATCATTCTGGTAGCTCAGAGCTCTCTGGGAGATCGTTGAGGACGAAGGTGATCTTTTCTTTCTGAGTCTTTGGACACAGAGGAGCCCAGAATGGCCTGCTCTTCACCACCACGTTCTGTGGCAGGGGAACATGTTTCTCTTCATGGGGGATGAGTCTCACAGCAAAGTGATGGTGGGACATGGGCTGGTGTCATGGCGGATCAAATACAGCAGGTGTGATAGAAGGGAGAGATGAGGCACAGACAGCCAGACCCAAGGCACCTCCTACTTTATGCCTCTTTAGAAAACTCTAGATGTAGCTATATCCTGGCCTCCTCAGCACTGGGAAATGAAGAAGCACAGAAAATTCACCTGTAGGAAATAAAACTCAACAAGCCAAGAAGGAGACAGAGGGAAAGCCCTGGAGAAGGTAAACTTGAGACATCTTTTCACCAGTATGCTGAATACCGGTGCTTGGACACGGGGAAAACCAGAGCTCTGGTTCTGAACCCTGAGGATAGACTGAGAGGGAAGTAAGTGCTTTTTCTTCTATTTGGGGGTCTTATAGCCAGCTGCAGAATTGAAGCTATCCTGTGATTGCCATACTCTGCCAAACTCACTCTCTGCCTTGTGGTGTCGCAGCGCACTGGTCTTACCATGTTCAGTGGGAGTGGGAAAATTCAGAAAGCAAAGCTTTGCAGGCAGAGATGAGGCCATTCCCTTGGGGCTCTTTCCACAATCCACTGTTTAGACTGGCTCAGAATGATACTGTACTCCTACTTTATGCAGACAGGTTAAGCAACTTGTAGAAAAGCATTCAGCCAGGTCTTCTTTCTGACTTGTTTTAACCCATAATTAATCCCAACATCCCACCACTCCCAATTCCCTATCTGTCCTTGGCTTTGCAACCATCATCACCATCCATCTTCAGAACGTTTTTCATCTTGCAGAACTGGAACTCTGTACCCAGTAAATAATTCCTCATTCTTGCTTCCCCATGGTCCCTACCTTCTCTACTGTCTCTATGAATTTGAACTACTCTAGTACCTCATAGAAGTGGCCTCATGCGATACATGCCCTTTTGTGACTGGCTTATTTCATTTAGCCTCATGTCTTCCAGGTTCATCCACGTTGTAGCATATGCCAGAATTTCCTTCTCTTTTTAAAGCCGAATAATATTCCACTGTATGTGTATACCATATATTGTTTATCCATTCATACATCAATGGACACTTGGGTTGCTACTACCTTTCAGCTATTGCAAATAGTGCTCCCATGAACATGCATGTACAAGTAATTGTTCAAGTTCATTGAATTACCGCTCTCAGTCCTTTTGGGTGTATGCCCAGAAATGAAATTGCTGGACCACACAGTAATTCTGTTTGTTACTTTTGTGAGTAATTGCCACACTGTTTATCATAGTGGTTGGACCATTTTACGTGCCCACCAACAGTGTACCAGTGTTCTTGTTTCTCCACATCCTTGCTAACATGTGTTATTTCATTGTTTTTTACAGCTGCCATCTTAATGAACGTGAAATGGTATCTCATTGTGACTTTGATTTGTATTTCTTTAATCATTAGTGATGTTGAGCATCTTTTCATGTACTTATTGGCCATTTGTAGATCTTCTTTGGAGAAATGTTTGTTTAAGCCATTTGAACATTTTTGAAAAAGGTTATTTTTCTTGTTTAGTTTTAAGCGTTCGTTCTATATTCTGGATATTAATCTCCTATCGGATACGTAATTTGTAAATATTTTTATCTCAACCTGTGGGGTGCCTTTTTTACTCTGTTGATAGTGTCAGTTGATGCACAAAAGCTTTAAATTTTGATAAATTACAACGTGTCTATTATTTTGTTGTCACCTGTGCCTTTGAAGTCATATCAAGAAACCACTACAAGTAGAATATCATCGCTTTTCCCCTAAGTTTTTTTTCTCGAAGTTTTATAGTTTTAGCTCTTACAGTTATGTCTTTGGTCTATTTTGAGGTAATTTTTATATGTCAAGTTAGGTAGAGGTCCAACCTCATTCTTTTGCATGCGGATATCCAATTTTCCCAGCACCATTTGTTGAAAAGACTATGCTTTCCCCATTGAATGATCTTGGCACCCTTGTCAAAAATCATTTGACTAAATATGTGAAGGTTTATTTCTGCATTTTCTATTCTATTTCATTGATCTGTATGTCTGTCTTTATGCCAGTACCTCATTGTTTTGATTACTAGAGCTTTCAAATCAGGAAGTGTGAGATATCCAAATCTTTTCTTCTTTTTCAAGATTATTTTGTCTATTTGGGGCCCCTTAGAGATCCCATGTGAATTTTAGGATGAATTTTTCTATTTATGAAAAAAATCATTGGGATTTTGGTAGAAATTACATTAAATCTATAGATATCCTCAGGTAATATTGTCATCTTAAAAATATTAAGTCTTTCAATCCATCAACACTGTATTTCTTCCCATTAGTTTATGTCTTCTTTGATTTATTTCAGCCCCATTTGATGGTTTTCAGTGTACAAGTCTTTTATCTTCTTGGTTGAGTTTATTCCTAAGGGGTTTTTTTTTGATACTATTGTAAATGGAATTGTTTTCTTTTTTTCTTTTTTTGGATTTGTTCATTGTTAGTGTACAGAAATGCAACTGATTTCTGCGCGTTGATTTTTATGTCTTGCAACTTGGCTAAGTTAGTTTATTAGTTCTGTGAGTGTGTGTGTGTGTGTGTGTGTGTCTGTAATCTTAGGGTTTCCTATAAATAATATTATATCATATGTGAATAGAGATAATTTTACTTCCTCTTTTCAAATTTGGATGCTTTTTATTTCTTTTTCTAGTCTGACTACTATGGCTAGAACTTCCAATACTATGTTGAATAGAGGAGGTGAAAGTGGACATCCTTGTTTTATTCCTGGGATGAAGAAAAAGACTTCAGTCTTTCAACACTGAGTGAAAGATGATGATTGTGGGTTTTTCATATATTGACTTTATTATATTGATGTAGTTTCCTTCTATTCCTAATTTGCTGAGTGTTTTTATCATGAAGGGGTGATGAATTTTTTCAATGCTATTTCAGCATCAATTAAGATGACCATGTGTTAATGAGTATTCTGTTAATATGGAAATTACAGCGATTAATTTTTCATTATTGAACCATCCTTGCATTCCAAGAATAAGTCCCATTAGGTCATGGTGTATACTTCTTTTAATAGGCTGTTGAGTTTGGCTTGCTAGTATTTTGTTAAGGATTAGCATTTTGTAGTTTTAATCATATAAGTCCTACACAAGTTTTGTTAGATGTATACCTAATTGTATCAGTTGCATAAACCATACATGGTATTGATTTAAAAAATTTTTCTGTTAATGTGCTCATTGCTAGCATATAAAAGTTCAATTAATTTTTGTATGGTGGTCTTGTATTCTATGCCTTGTTGAACTCATTTAGTTCTAGGGCTTTTTTTTTGTTTGTTTGTTTTCACATATTTCTTGGAATTTTTTAAATAGACAATGATATAGGACACCTGGGTGGCTCAGTCGGTTCAGTGTCCAACTCTTTATTTAGGCTCAGGTCATTAGAGCCCTGCATCAGGCTCCATGCTGGATGTGGAACCTCCTTAAGATTCTCTCTCTCCCCCCCCCTTCTCTGTCTCCTCCCCCCGCCTCTTTCTCTCTCAAAAAAGAAAAATGAAAAATAGACAATGCTATCATTTATAAATATGGACTATTTTATTTCTTCCTTTCTGATCTGAAAGCATATGCCTTTAATTTCCATTCCTTGCCTTCTTGAACTGGCTAGAATTTCCAGTATTATAGTAAATAAAAATGGTGAAACCAAACATCTTTGCCTTATTCCTGATATGAGGGGGAAAGCATTCATTATTTCACCACTAGGTATGATGTTAGCTATTGAATTTCTACAGAAGAACTTCACCAAGTTGAGGAAGTTGAACTCTCTTCCTATTTGTCTGACAGTTGTTTTCGTGAATGGGTATTGAATTTTGTCAAATGCTTCTTCTGTATCAATTTATATGATCCTGTAATTTTTTTTCACTGAGCCTATAATACTGATAACTAAATTGGTTGATTTTTAAAAATTGAACCAGTCTTGCATCCTTGGAGTAAACCACACTTGTCACAATGTATCATTCTTTTTCTTAATATTTTGTTTGGGACTTTTATGTTTATATTTATTTATAAGGAATATTGGTCTGTATTTTTCAATTTTTGTTTGTCTATGTTTGGTATGGTATTAGGGAAATACTAGCTCCATAAAATGAATAGTTTTTACTCCTGTTGCACTTTCTGGAAGTAAGTGTGCAGAATTGTTGTTAATTCTTCTTTGAGTGTTAAGTAAAATTCTTCAGTGAATTCTGGAGACTGGAGTTTTCTTTTTCTAAGTTAAAATTTAAAATTTAAATTATAAAATTTGAATTCTAAATTCAAATCTTTTAAGTTTAAAATTACAAATTCAATTTCCTTAATAGTTATAACATTATTCAAATTATCTACTTCATACGGAGTATGGTAATTTGTGTTTTTGAAGAATTGCCTCATTTCATCTAAGTTTTAAAATTATATGCATCCAGTTTTCTTAGTATCCCCTTATCATTTTGATGTAGGCAGGGTATCTACTCATATCATCTGTTTTATTCCTGATACTAGCAATTTCTGTCTTCTCTTTGTTAGTTGTGTTAGGGGCTCATAATTTTATTGCTCTTTTTAAAGCAAAAAAGCAATGAAACGTTGCTTCGCTGTTTTCCTTTATTTTTTGTTTTCAATTTAATTGATTCATGCTCCTGTCTTTATTATTTCATTCCGTCTGCTTTCTTTGGTTTTATCTTGCTCTTCATTTTTTACGCCCTTGAGGTGATAGCTTAGGTTAGCTTAGGTTACCGATTTGAGATTTCCCCTCCATTTAATGTAAGCTATAAATTCTCTCAGCAATGTTTTATCTGTGTTCCACAAATTCGATATATTGTATTTTCATCGTCACCCAGATCAATGTATTCTTTTAGTTTCCTTCGAAACTTTAGACATTTTTGAAGTTTGCTTTTGTTCTAAGTTATGGTTTATCCTGGTACATTTTCCATGGGCACTTGAAAATAGGGTAACCTGTGTTGTTGGGTGGAGTGTCCTATCAATGTCTGTTAGATCCTGTTTGTCAATGGTGTTGAGTTTTTCTCCATGTTCTGATTTTCTGTGTAATTGGTCTATCAACTGCTGTGAGAGGGTTTGAAATATCCAACTATAATTGTGTACTTGTTTTTACTTTCAGTTCTGTCAGTTTTTGCTTCACATATTTTGCAACTGTGATGTTTGCTGCATAGACATCTGACATTATTATATCTTCTTGGTGGACTGGCTCTTTTATTATTATGTAACGTCCCTCTCCGTCTCTGGTAACTCTCTTTGCTATGATGTCTATTTATCTGATGTTAATATAGCCACTTTTGCTTTCTTTGATTAGTGTTAGCACAATATATTTTTTTTTCTAGGTGTTACTAAAACAACTAAAAAAGGCTAGAGACACACCCCAAAATGGCATAGATAAATCAAAATGATATTCTAAAAAAATGCTCAAGTAACATATAGTAAGGCAAGGAAGAGAAAACAGAAGTGAAAAATGGAGAAAACAAACAGAAACCAAAAAAAAAAGATAGAGTCTTAAGCCCTATCATATCAATAAAAGACAGAGATCATCAGAGTGGATTAAAAACATGAACCAACTCTGTGCTGCCCAGGGAATCATACAGATAGACAGAAATTAAATGAATGGAAAAAATATATATGAGAGAGAGAGAGGCAGAGAGAGCTTATCACAGTCTCACAGTCTCACAGTCTACTGGCATGACAGTTTGAGTTAACGTTTATTTCTTTTTACCCTTCTCTGTTTACAATATAATTATTTTAGATATTTTTCTGTCTGTATTTAAAATCACATGAGAGAGTATTATTTTTGCCTCAATTGTTAAACATAATTTAGAAAATTAAAAGGAGGAAAATAGTTTCAATTTACCATTTTTGCTTATTGTATTGTTTCTTACTTCCTGACGTTCCATGATTCTTTCTTTCATTGCTTCTTTTCTGTTTACAGAACCTCTTATTTTTTATAAGTTTTATTTATTTAAGTAATCTCTACACCCAACAGGGGCTTGAACTTATGACCCCTGAGATCAAGAGTCACATGCTCGGGGCACCTGGGTGGCTCAGGCAGTTAAGAGTCTGACTCCTGATTTCAGCTCTCAGTTCAGGGTTCAAGCCCCATGTCGGGCTCCATGCTCACGGTGTGGAACCTGCTTGGGATTCTCTCTCTCTTCACCTTTCTCTCTCTGCCCCTCCCCCACTCCTTCTCTCTCTCTCTCTCTCTCTCTCTCTCTCTCTCTCTCTCTCAAAATAAGCAAATAATCTTTTTTGAAAAAAGTCACATGCTCTTCCAACTGAGCCATCCAGGTGTCCCCTATAGAACTTCTTTTAGCCATTCCTTTTTTTTAAGTTTTTATTTACTTTGAGAGAGAGCGAGACAGAGCACAAGCGGGGGAGGGGTAGAGAGAGAAGTGGAGAGAGGATCGAAGTGGGCTCTCTGCTTGGACAGCAGAAAGCCTGATGTGGGGCTCGAACCCTCCAACTGTGAGATCATGACCTGAGCCAAGGCAGTCGCTTAACCAACTGAGCCATCCAGGCGCCCCTAGCCATTCCTTTAGTGTAGGTCTTCTGGTGGTAAATCCTGTTGGTTTTTCTTCATCTAAGAATATCTTAATTTCCCCTTAATTTCTGAAGAATGTTTTCACTGGATATCGGAATTTGGGTGATGGGGGCTTTTTCCCTCCAAAACACTTGAAAATATGTTCCTTCCTTCTGGCACCATGGTTTCTGATGAGAAATCTGCTGTAATTTGAATTAATTTTCCCATATAGAAAAGGTATTATTTCCTTCTCATGGCTTTCACATTCTTTTTGTATTTTAATTTTCAGAATTTTGTCTTTAATTTTCAGAATTTTAATTATGATGTATCTTGGTTTGGATTTCTTCAGGTTATGCTGTTTGTCATTCAGCTTCTTGAATCTGTAGGTCTATGTCTTTTGCCAAATTTAGGAAATCTTAAGCTATTATTCCTTTGAGTACTTTTCCAGCCCTTCCTTCTTTCTCCTTTCCTTCCGGGACTTCAATGACACAAATGTTAAATCTTTTGTTATAGTCCCAAAGGTCCCTGATGCTCTCTTCCTCCTCCTCCACTTCCTCCTCCCCGCCTCCTCCTCCTCCTTCCCCTTCTGTCTATTTTTGCTCTGTTGTTTAGATTCAGTTAATTTCTCTTTTTTTCTTAAGATTTATTTTCAAGTAATCACTACACCCAGTGTGGGACTCAAACCCACAACTCTGAAAACAAGTCACATGCTCCACTGACTGAGCCAGCCAGGCGCCCCTAGATTCAGTTAATTTCTATTGTTCTATCTTCCGGGTCACCTAATCTTTCCTCTGTCCCCTCCATTCTACTGTTGAGACCATCTCTTGAGATTTTTATTTCAGTAATTGTATTTCCCAGTTCTAATATTTCCATTTGGTTGTTGATATGTTCTATTTCTTTGCTGAGACTATCTGATGAGGCTTTCTATTGCTTTATTTGTTTCAAGTACATTTATAATTACTCATTGAAATACTTTTATGATGTCTGTTTTAAAATCTTTTTCAGATCATTTAAACATCACTATCGTATCAGTGAAGAGTCTAGTGATTGGCTTTTTTCTTTTCGTTAAGTTTGAGATACTCCTGGTTCTTGGTATCATGAGTGATTATTTTAATGGAAACTTGACCATTTGGGGTATTATATTATGAGACTCTGGATCTTATTTAAACCTTATCTTAGCTAACTTAGTATCTGTGATACTGTCTCCTCAGAGGAAGCGAGTGTGTGTGTGTGTGTGTGTGTGTGTGTGTGTGGCGGGGGTGGGTGGGCAGCGTGCACTGTAGCCACTGTTAACAGCCAAGTGAGGGAAGTGCTCTTCATTACTGCTGGGTAGGAGGTAGGAGGCAAAGGTAGGAGTGCTGGCTCCCCACTAGGCCTCCATTGATAATCACCTTGGCTGGGAGGATAGGAGTCTCTCATTTCTACTCTCCACATGAACCCCACTGATGGGAGGCAGGGACAGGTGGTAGCTTCATTGCCACTGGGTGGTGGTGAAAGTCCTAAATTTCCATTTGGCCTTCTCTTAAACACCACCATAGCAGGAGCGGGGAGGGGTGAGTTGTTACTGCTGAATGAGGAAGTTCTGGCTCCCTAGGTATTCCCCAAAGATACTGCAGGGTGGTGGGGGGGAGGGGGCGCTCCTTACTGGCAAGTGGAGATGAAAACTCTAGTTCCCTACTAGGCTTCCTCTGACATAATCCCAGTAGCGAGGTTGCATTTCCTCTTTATGGCCTAGTGAGCATCTAAATCTAAATCTATGCTTCCCATAAGGCCTTTCCCAGCATGGATGAAGGTGGTGCCATTGATTATGTAGTGTTGGACTGGATCAAAGCAATATTGTCTACAAGTCTTTTGTTTTGCCAGGCTGGCCCTTTTCTGGTCCTTTAGCTTTTGGCTAGAGTAAGCTTTCTTTTTTGGAGGCGGGGTCTGTTCTTGTTAGCCTTTTCTGGATTTCCAGCTTCTTCAGCTCCAAATATAATATATATAAGGCATAGAGAAAATCCAGGGCCTTCCTGGAAGCAGGAGTCTGCATGTCTGCACATGTCACACAGCTGGACTTTGCGTTTCACCCGATCTGAGAGTCTTTCACTTGTAATGATAGGTTCGCCTCATTTGTATAATTGGTCCTAATCCTGACATTCAGTGTTATGTGTCCTGCGAAGTCACTTTCACAAATAACATATTCATCAAGCTATTGTCGACAGGCTGTTCCTAGTTACCCTTCCTATCAGGCAAGCGTTTGAAGAACACAGCAAGTTGCTAGCATCTGGTTGAGAATTGTTGCATCCATGTTCATCAGGGATATTGGCCTGAAGTTCTTTGTTTTTTGTGGGGTCTCTGTCTGGTTTGGGAATCAAAGTAATGCTGGCTTCATAGAATGGGTCTGGAAGTTTTCCTTCCATTTCTACCTTTTGTAGCAGCTTGAGAAGGATAGATATTATCTCTGATTTAAATGTCTGATAGAATTCCAGAAATGGAAAAACATTCCATGCTCATGGACTGGAAGAATAAATATTGTTAATATGTCAATACTACCCAAAGCAATCTATGCATTCAATACAATCCCAATCAAAATTGCACCAGCATTCTTCTCGAAGCTAGAACAAACAATCCTAAAATTTGTATGGAACCACAAAACACCACGAATAGCCAAAGTAATACTGAAGTAATAGTGAAGTTATTTCTCAAAATAGTACTGAAGAAGAAAACCAAAGCGGGAGGCATCACAATCCCAGGCTTTAGCCTCTACTACAAAGCTGTAATCATCAAGACAGTATGGTATTGGTATAAAAACAGACACACAGACCAATGGAATAGAATAGAGAATCCAGAATTGGACCCACAAATGTATGACCAGCTAATATTTGACAAAGCAGGAAAGAGTATCCAATGGAAAACAGACAGCCTCTTTAGCAAATGGTGCTGAGAGAACTGGACAGCAACATGTAGAAGAATGAAACTAGACCACATTCTTACACCATACACAAAAATAAATTCACAATGGATGAAAGACCTAAATGTGAGACAGGAAACCACCAAAACTCTAGAGGAGAAAGCAGACAACAACCTCTTTGACCTCAGCCGCAGCAATTTTTTATTCGACAACATCTCCAAAGGCAAGGGAATTAAAAGCAAAAATGAACTATTGGGACCTCATCAAGATAGAAAGCTTCTGCACTGCAAAGGAAACCATCAACAAAACTAAAAGGCAACCGACAGAATGGGAAAAGATATTTGCAAATGATATATCAGATAAAGGGCTAGTATCCAAAACCTGTAGAGAATTCACCAAACTCCACAGTCGAGAAACAAATAATCCAGTAAAGAAATGGGCAGAAGACATGAATAGACACTTTTCCAAAGAAGACATCCAGATGGCTAACAGACACATGAAACGATGCTCAACGTCACTCATCATCAGGGAAATACAAATCAAAGCCACACTGGGATACCACCTCACACCGGTCCGAGTGGCTAAAATGAACAAATCAGGAGACTACAGATGCTGGCGAGGATGTGGAGAAACGAGAATCCTCTTGCACTGTTGGTGGGAATGCAAACTGGTGCAGCCGCTCTGGAAAACAGTGTGGAGGTTCCTCAAAAAATTAAAAATAGAACTACCCTCTGACCCAGCAATAGTGCTGCTAGGAATTTACCCAAGGGATACAGGAGTGCTGATGCATAGGGGCACATGTATCCCTATGTTTATAGCAGCGCTTTCAACAATAGCCAAATCATGGAAAGAGCCTAAGTGTCCATCAACTGAGGAATGGATAAAGAAGATGTGGTTTATATACACAATGGAATACTACTTGGCAATGAGAAAGAATAAAATCATGCCATTTGCAGCAACGTGGATGGAACTGGAGGGTATTATGCTAAATGAAATAAGTCAGTCAGAGAAAGACAGATATCGTACGTTTTCACTTAAATGTGGATCTTGAGACACTTAACAGAAGACCATGGGGAAGCGAAGGGGAAAAAAAAAGTTACAGAGAGGGAGGGAGGCACAAGAGACTCTTAAATACAGAGAACAAACTGAGGGTGAATGGGGGCGGGTGGGGGAGAGAGGAAAATGGATGACGGGCATTGACGAAGGCACTTGTTGGGATGAACACTGGGTGTTGTATTTAAGCCAATTTGACAATAAATTATATTTAAAAAAAAAAAAAGAATGCAGCAAGTTGCTTCATCCCATCCTGTCCTTTTAATAGTCCTGGAAGAGACGAAGGTGGAAAGATCTTCTTAAAGGTGAACACATTCCGTCAGAAGAACTTGAGAAGCAGCAGCAACTGGTTGACTGCTGCCTTCATGCTGGCCATTGTCCTGGCATTTATTCCAAAACGGATTTCCCTTCTCCTTCTTCCCTTTCTCCCTTGGGAATAGATCTAACCAATCTCTTTCTTTCTTCCCCATCTCAAAGTTGATATCCATGGTGGGTGTGAGTGTGTTTGAGTAGACTTGAGAACACTGTAAAATTAACCAAAAACAGAGTGGCTAAAATTAGAAAGGGCAAGAGGGAGAGTTGAGAAGGTGTGGGGAACAGAAATCTTCAAGCCTCATAACACGTCCAGTTTTCAGTCAGCAAACGTGACTGGCTGCAGGCAGGGTGGCTGCTGAAGCGGGAGTGCTGAACTCTGTTACCTTCATCAGCCTGGGCCAGCGTGACACCCACATAACCTTAGTGCTAATGTCCCCTTCATTGTGTGCTGGGAAATCTGTCATCCCCCCAGCCACTTGGTAATTCTGTTAATGTATGGAAGCCTACATTCATGTCACCGGAACCCCCTGACAGAGTTTCTTCATAGTCTGGGTATGTCACTCAAGAAAAGTCTCCTGGGCACATTAGCATCTTGACCTTTTTATTTAAACGATAAAATAACAAGTTTGGGCTGGGCCCCGTTCGCTCCTCTCACTTTCGTCCCCTAGGGCCAAATTTTGCTCTCATTTTCCCACAGATGGCTTTTACCAAATCCTTCCATTTTTCTTATTTGTCTCAAGTGATTTCCTCTTCTGCTCTCCGCCCTGTCGTCTAGAACAGCCTGAAATGAAATCTGTGCCCCAGAGCTGCACACCAGAGAAATGGAGGGCAGAGCGTTCAGGGAGGGACACTCCTGCACGTGTCCTCTGCCAGACTCGCAGGGCCAGAAATTCCCAGCAGATTGTGTCCTCCATTCGGGGAAAGTCACTGCTTTTCTGAACACTGGGTTGTCTGCTTTCCAGCTGGTTCTCCACTTGGATGTTTATTTAGATGCTCGACAAACAAGTATCAAGGGGGGCGGAGCAGGGGTGATGTCCTCACAAAGGGCTGCCGCCCACCGTGTGATCGGATGATCCTCTTAGGTGATCAGGCCCATGTAACGCTTGCACTTGATAGCATGAGCCTGGAAAGACACCGGTCCATTTCCCCCAACAGGAGAGCTTTGTATGAGTGTGAGTGCTGAGCTCTCTCAACTTTGTCAGACCCTTAGAGCACAGAGCACGTTCTCCTATTGTAGGTTAGGGAAATCCTTCTGCCTTTTTCCTCTTAATTTCCCAACGCTCATCTCCTGCTCTGTGCTTGGCCCCCGGTCTTGGAGACCATGCTCTCAGAACTATTCTAGAGCAACTGTCGGCTGAGCATGGCTTCTGCTGCGTTCCCTTTGAGAGACACCTCACTTTGACATTAACCTTTGGAAGTCAGGGAAGTCTTCCACGCCGAAGGAAAGAATGTTGAATGGCACAATGAGGAAACACGCACAGTGCAACGAGAATGGAAGCTTCTGGATACCCCTCCCCTTGAGAGACAGCTGTCTGGTCCCCCTGCTCTGGCAGCCAGCTCTCAAGACATGCATCAGTGCACCTGAAACACTCTATAAATGGAAAGCTCAGAGCACAACTCACACTGACCCCACCGGTAAGCACAGCAGAACCCACACAGTTGGCTAAATTTAATCTCTTACAGAGACATAGAGACTTAGCTCAAATGCCACCTCCTCCGAAGTCCTCTTGAAACCCATGTTGAGCTGAGCACCCCAGCTGAGTGTTCCATCAGCACCCTGAGTTTCTTCCCTCTCAGCGCTTAGCCCACCCCAACACACTTGCATGTTCTGAAGTACCTTCCACACCTTGGTAGTCAGGGAGTTACCTAAGGATGAGGGCCAGGTCTTATTGGTATTAGCACCCCCAGAGCCTAGCACGGTGCCTGGCACAAAATAGGCATTCACAAACGTTTACGAAGAGGGACTGTGATAGGTATCTGCAGACAGTCACCAAAATAACCCTTCTGTTGACTTACGGAGAAGCCTGAAATCCTACCATTAGGTATGTGTTCCTTTGGGTTAGAAAGTTAGTCCTCGGGGCGCCTGGGTGGCGCAGTCGGTTAAGCGTCCGACTTCAGCCAGGTCACGATCTCGCGGTCCGTGAGTTCGAGCCCCGCGTCAGGCTCTGGACTGATGGCTCGGAGCCTGGAGCCTGTTTCCGATTCTGTGTCTCCCTCTCTCTCTGCCCCTCCCCCGTTCATGCTCTGTCTCTCTCTGTCCCAAAAATAAATAAAAAACGTTGAAAAAAAAAAAAAAAAAAAAAAGAAAGTTAGTCCTCTGCACCAAAGATCCCCTCCCACAGTTAGTGTTTCACTGGGTGGGATAATCATCACTGAGATTGTGGGGGGCAGGTTTGAGATGAGCCCCCTCAGAACCTTGGCACTGACTTGGAGCTTGTGACGAGGGTACCGGGATTGAAGAGGGGGAAGTCATGCCGGGGCATCGACGGCCCACACGGGTTACAGGCACGAGAGAAAACCACCGATTGCTGGAACACTAGGTCTGAAACTTGATTGCTACGTCCCTGGTAGTTCTGGTCCTTTATTAAACATAAAAACAAACAAACAAACCAGAAACCTATTCTTCAAGTGAGCCAGGTACTAGAAAAACCCTACCTGTTTCTCTTAGAAACACTGTCAGCCACGTGCTTACTTCTTTCCACGAGGCCCTGGCTTGCGAGCAGCAGAGAAGGCGGCAGGAAAGCAACAGGGGCTATACGGACTGAAGTTCAACACTGCAGACAGACCCCGCCACCCTTCAACAATCTGTGCCAAAGGACTGCCGACAGGGATTGGCACTGTTCACCCCGGATGGGGTTTGGAGACGCAGTCAGGCCCCAAGTGAGAATGCTGTTCCTTCTGTGTGGGAGGCCTGCTCCCAGGACCAGCCCCAGATGACGGAGCGGTGGCCGTGGGCACGCGTAGCACACACACAGGATGTTTGCTCTGCTGGTTGCTCAGGGGCCCAGGGCGCTCTCAAAGACAAGGGGCTATGACAGGGTGGGTCCATAGGCATTAAAAAGCCCTCCTGCAGAAAGGAGGGCATCACCGTCCTCCCAGAGCTCTTGGTGGGAGGTACTTGGCTGCTAGGTCGGGTGCTTAAACTAGCTACCACCTACACGTGTTGAGAAAAGCAAGAAAGAGCAGTTAGAATGCAGGAAAAAGGGAAAAACCCCACCTCGCCCACTTCACAGGCTCAAACTGCTGCTGCCAGCCGCCTGCGAGGCAGGGACAGTCCCCTGCGAACGCTCTGCTTAGATACTGGGGTTGCCGTGGCGAGCACCCCATCGGAGCTGAAACGGCTGCGGCCTTGCCTACAGGGCAAGAGCTGACAGAGAGACCCTGCAAGGACGCCTCGGCCATTCCAGAAGCCGAATGGCTCCGTGTCTGCCCCTTGAGCCCAGCGACGTGGAGGGGAGTGAGCAGGGTAAAGAGGGGACTGTGAGAGAAGTGAAGCAGAAAGACTCTTTGTGACAATGACAATTTAAGGAACGCTAGATAACCGGCCTGCTGGGTGTTTCTAAACCTTCTGCGGGGAGGTGAGTCAGTGGAGCGGTCATGTGGAAAATCCCCTTTCTCCTCAACGCATCCCCATTCCCAGGCTAAGCTAAACACTCGTTCGGGCCAGGCCAGGACCCCACCAGGCTAGGAGAAAACGCCTGTTTCTGGAAAGCAGCTGGATTTGAGTACCCTGGGAGGACTGACAGGTTGGGTCAGGCCACTCACTTGACAGCTTTTGGTTTCAAGGAGGACTCAAGGGTGTCCAAGCTGCTAGCACATCATTAGACAGAGAAAGGGCTCGATCTGGCCAGATCACAGTGTGGGGGGGTGGCACGTGGCAGGGAGCCTGGGCACCCCTCTTTCCACAGCTGTCCGGTTGCCCCTGTGCATTTGGGGGGCAATATTAATACGTGGCGGCGGGGCGGGGGTGCGCCTGGGTGGCTCAGTCGGTTGAGCGTCCGACTTCAGCTCAGGTCACGATCTCGCGGTCCGTGGGTTCGAGCCCCGCGTCGGGCTCTGGGCTGACGGCTCGGAGCCTGGAGCCTGCTTCCGATTCTGTGTCTCCCTCTCTCTCTGCCCCTCCCCCGTTCATGCTCTGTCTCTCTCTGTCTCAAAAATAAATAAATGTTAAAAAAAAAATTAAAAAAAGAAAATACTCAGCAGCTGGTAAGCAATGCTAAGGAGGCTTCCGGCAGCACTCCAGCCAGCACACCTGTGGGCAGGGGCGACTTCCCGGGGAATCGGCTCTGTGGGTTTTCTCGACTTCGGCCTCGGCGCCTGGCAACCGTGTCCACCGACTCTGGCGGGTCCCTGCACGTGCCAGCCGGATGGCCAGCAGCTACTAAAACTGCTCTGCTTGTGTCCTCAGACCGAGGCGTCACCCGCCTTGCCACAGACAGTCAACCCCTCCTGCCAGCACTCCACGGAGGATGAGCTGGGGCATCGTTGCTGCTGGCACCACAGTCCTGCAAAAGGTCTGCAATTTGGGGAGATGAGATTCAAGGTGTGTTATTTATCTTCATGCAGGCAGCTCGGTTCTTGTTACTGTTTTCTGCAGTACACGTGGTATGATATCGGCTCTCCCCCACAGAAAGGGCTACCTTGAACTTCACGTGGTACCTCTAGCTAGAGCCCTTCGTCAGAGAGGTCCACCCAGGCCTCTGCCGGGGGCTGCGGTGGGAGGAATGTGCCAGGTACCCACTCAGCATCACTGGAGTGAGGAAGCCTTGTTCTACTGTCTTGCTCCAGTTGTAACAGACCAGGCAAAGCTTCTTCAACTGGCTCTTGTCTCCTGATCCGGGAAAGCAGCGTTTACCAGGAAGGGCCACCTTCCGCTGCACATCCTTCCTGCTTTTCCAAGGGAAGCGGGGAGGCACGGCAGGTGATTGCCTCAGGAAGTTTCCGTCCCAGTGAGGATCCTTGCTGGGGCTGCTGTCTCCTACCCAAATTGGAAATGACTGCTGCCAGGTGTGTAAGAAACTCCCTGGAGGACGGAATGAGGAAGTGTGATCGTTTATGTGTGATTTAGAAAATGAAGGTCCAAATGCAGATTGGCAGCGAGAGGTCTGTCTTCCTGACAACTTCCATCACTGAAAGGAGGGCGTGATCTTTAAGAAGTGACAATCGTGGGGGGGGGGGAGTGGGGACAAGGAGCATCTGGACCAACTCTGAGAGGGATGCCTCATAGGCAAGCTTGATCCATTTGATTTAAAGAAGGGACTTCGGACTTGATGCAGAAATAGGCTAATCAAATGTCCTGATGTGCCTGGGATCGTCCCATTTTATGCCAGCCACCCAAGTTTAATTTTCAGTGGTGCCTCCTTTCACTTTCAAAATGTCCAGACGTGGCTGATAGGTTCTATGATCACCCTAGGCCAAAGGAGAGGAAAAGAGAGAGAGAAAAAGAGAGTGAGCTATGGCTGGACATGAATCCAGAAGAGTGACAAGTAGGACGTGGGATTCTGAGAAAGTTCATTTTGCTGAGCCTGAAGGAAGGGCAGGCAGTAGAGGTTGGCTCATTCTCAAGCATGTTTAGAGTCACGGGCTGGCGGGCAATGTCGGGGCATAGATTGAGAGGGTGGATGCTGGAAGGGTCTCCCGGGGAATCTAATTCACTTCCGCTTTCACCACAAGGGGACACTGGGCTAAAAGAGAGAGGTGACCTGTCTGTGATCACACCGGGTTCCCAGCAAAGTGGGAACCAGACTTGTCCCTGGAGGGTCAAGCCCAGGTGCTGTGTTCTGGGTGAGAGGGAACGGGATGTCTCTGAGGGCTGCTGCCGGGGATTAATAGCTATATGGCAGGTGGCATGGCAGCTCCCGAGCAGGGGGAGTCACAGGCCACGCTGTGGTTCCGGGGCTGAGGAGGAAGGACAGAGACAGGTGAGGGCCACACCTGCTGGGCACGAGTGGGTGTGGGACTGGAGGGCAGGTCTGGAGCCACAACAGAGTGGTGGGTGGAGTCGAGGGGTAACCCAGCTCTCCAGGGCAGTGCCTGCAAGGGGCCGAAGAGATGAACTGGTCAGTAGAACTAAGAACCAGTGAAGAAACAGGTTGGTATGGACATGAATGGGGTCAGATAAGTAATTTATAGAACTGACATCTTTTCTTTGCTTCAGATTGTAGTGAAACCGAACAGAGAGGCAAACCCTGATAACAGTTGTCTTATCTCTTAATACCTCCTTCCTACCCCTTAACAGGGCTGCAGTGGTGGGAAAATCGCAAGTCAGTAAGAGCCCTGACCTCTGCTTGGTAGATGGGGAAACTGAATCATGGAGAAGCCAGCTCCCTTCCGTCTGATGGTACTCTCTGCAGATGGGGTGTGATTAACAACAAGCCACAAGAGCGGTTCCACCAGCCAGCCACAACAGTACATTCTGTGGTTTCATTGCAGTCTGACCTCCCATGCGGCTCGGGTGTGGTGGAGGGGGTGAGGTGGTAGACTTTTCTGTGAATCTACTTATCTGGATGGAAGTCCCGGCAAGAGGCCCAGCTTGAGGCTCCAGAGATGTGGCTTTCGGTGTCCGTTCTGCTGCCTGCTAACTAGCGGTGCGGAGATGGAGCGTCACTTCTCCTCCCTCGCCGACTCTTCCTGGTTGTCAGATGAAGCCTCTGGTCTCGGCCGCCTCCCAAGTCTCAAGCCCTGGCTCTGTTTTTCCAGGGATATCCGACCTTGGCTCAAGCGGTATCTGACCTGGGCTGGGCACCCTCACAGCTCTGAATGAGATCGTTGGCCTTAGATCTTAATGATCTCTGACAATGTAGGGATACAAAGTATCCAATGTTGACAATGTAGGGATAACAACGGCACTGGCACTGCGTGCAAAGTATCGTTTAAAGAAAAAAAAAAAACCCAGCATATTTGGTTCAGATTTACAGTTTTTGCCTCCAGCAACCTTTCACCCAATGACGTTGAATGAACTGTCGAAGTTTATGGCAGACCATCTTCAAAGTGAATGGCTCACCCCCGTAAACATATCCTGGACTGCAGGCTGGTCGTAGTTGGAATGATCTACTGTCACCCTGAGCAAGTTCTCCCACATAACATCTACAAAAATCCTGCACACCACTGTCACACCCACATGGTGCTCTCTGATATGTGACATTAGAAACCTCAATCTCCTGAAAAAAAATCATACAGTAGTTTCAGTATATATGAACCGAGCACACATTTTGTTCAGTGAAACTTCTTTGATGTTGCCTGTTCAAATACCTGCAAATATTGAGAAAACACCCACAGACGTCGTCCTCGGCTGCCACCGTATGGTTTGCAGAAACCAACAGGGAAGGCATGAAATACTGAAGGTCACTGGAGATCGTGCACCTTCCAGGACACCTCAGGCTCTCTGAACCCTCCTCTACCACCTGCAGCTGCTAGTATCTGAGCAAATGTTCCAGAGAAGCTGGCCGGGGGCAGTAGGAGAGTCAGAAGGAAGGCGAGAAACTGAAAGGAGAAGCAGGATTTTGGTGGTATCGCTTTCCACCCTTACGCTATTGACTTGAAGAAGTTCAGGGTCACTGGGGCATCGCAGGTCCCCGGCGGTACCAAGCAGCACACAGCAGTGCGTTCAGCACACCGAAGGACAGCAGGGAAGGGAAAAGGGGGGATAGATGGATAGGAGAACAACAAGAGGGAAGCAGGAAGGAGCAGATGGCTGGAGAAAACACTGGACAGAACAGGAAGGAAGGGCCACGAGGCTCCGTGCCCATGTACCTTGAATAGTGACTGGGGGTAAAGAGGTGAGTGTCTGGGGCCCAAGGGCTGTGTCAAGGCCACAGAAACACAGTGTGTATCTGGGAGGAAAGGTCCTTGGGGAATAGATGTCAGGACAGAAGACTGAGGGCTGACCCTGGATAACCTCAAAACACCGAGAAAAGCTTATATGCCTGCCTGTATGCCAAAGTTGGTACATTGTACCCAGGACTCTGGGGGAGCAGGTCTCCCAGACGGATCCATTATTTGGTATCAGCACCTCTTTTTTTTTAATTTTTTATTAAAAAAAATTTTTTTTAACATTTATTTATTTTTGAGACAGAGAGAGACAGCATGAACAGGGGAGGGGCAGAGAGAGAGGGAGACACAGAATCTGAAACAGGCTCCAGGCTCTGAGCTGTCAGCACAGAGCCCGACACGGGGCTCGAACCCACAGACCGTGAGATCATGACCTGAGTCGAAGTCAGACGCTTAACCGACCAAGCCACCCAGGCGCCCCGGCACCTCTTTATTATAAAATTAACCACACTGAAAGCTTAGGGAAAAAAAAAGGCAGACCAAAAATATCACATCTCAGGCAAATGAGCTGGAAATCCCTTAGAGTGACGCCCTCTATTTTTCCGCCCATCTCTAAAGTCGGAGGACACCTGGTATGGTGTTCAGGTGAGGGACGCAATTCCTGGGCCACATGGTTTCCTGACGGTACGGGATTGAAATGACGTCACGGAAATGCGCATGTTTCAAGGTGACACTAAGTATAGTTTCTGGGTGAAAACACGAGTCTTAGTCATTGGTGGAAAGGTGTTGGCGTGCCTCCGTGACTTGCTGGTGTCTACTCCTCTCTGCCTTCGGAGACAGAGTTTAAATTAAATTCATGCAGGCTGCTGGCCAAGTTTTTCCACGCTTTTGGCTCACCTGGATGTACGATCTACATGTAGGTTATACTACACCTGTGCTCCTTTGTCACTCAGAGGGAAAGAACGCAACGGTTACCAAGAAATGGCGAAGCTTGTCTTCCACTCAAGGGCAAGGCATCTGTGACATGAGATGCCCGCTCCAGTGGTTAACATGGACAGTCTCATTTGTGTGGCGCTCCCTGTGGTGACGAAAGGGAGGATGTGGCAGACACAGAACGTATGGAATCCTTTGTCTTAATTAAAAAGTGCAGCGAGAGTCATGGAATTTGGCCAAGCCTCATAAATCTGCTCAGAGAATCAAGATTCTGTCAGATAAGCTTAAATAGGACCAACTGAGCCCTCCGGAGAATTAAAAGAGATTCCCCGCTGGTAGCTGACACCCACTCCCTGTCACTTTGCTGTACTCCACGGACGGCGGTTGTGCTCATTAACCAGCAACCCTCCTACCCGCCGATGACAAGTTTATCCCCGCGGAGCACCGAATTCAGGGATGATAAATTTACTCCTGCTTGTAAAAATGAAACTCTCCTCAGGGCAGTAAAAGTGCTGCGAGCCTTTAAGGAAATCAGTACTTTGTCTGATAACCTACCTTCATTAACAAAGCCTGGTCCTCTTGCTCAGGACAGCTCCTCACTGCCAGCCAGAACTGCTCTAGAGTAACTGGAAGGGAAGAAACAGAAAAGGTGAAGGACCCCCCCCTTGAGCCCCTGAGGACTCCTGGCATGGAGAAGCGCACTGGAGTTATAACAGATGCAGGGGACATGCTATGGGTCTTTCCTTGGTGATGGGATAGATAGAGGTCTCCCTGGCCCCGGGGTAGGTCAGGGCCAGCACACGGGGGCTTCTCCACCACTGTCAGGCCGGGATGATTACAGCAGAGCACACGGCCATTACCATCAACAAAGCTCTATCCTAAAGCTCTAGGAGGTCCTGGGTGTAGCCACCAATGACCAGCTGGCCCCCCTCGAAGACCATACTAACACCCCAGTTTCGTGTGATCTCCATTATTTAGCGGACCCAACTGCCTTTGTAAATTGGGCAGTGCTAAATGTTCTATCTTGGTGTTCTGTCATGATTCCCATGGATTTAAAGCCTCTCATGGTGTGAATGTGATAATGGCCCTCAGTGTTGACTCAAACAAATCCCATAAACTCCCCTACGTATTTCAAGTCATGTTTCCCCAATCATCCTTCTCCAGCAGAATGGCAGAGAGAAAACTCAGGAAAGCTTGCAAGAAAATACTTTAAGGGTCCATTTAGATTGGCCATGCTCTAGGAATATTAATGTAGACAATTTACACCAATTACATTCCCTTTCTCCGTCACGGTGGCCTAGCTCTCACCAAAAGCCCATGTGTGTGGGCACCCCCTTTTCTTTTGCTTGTACTAAACACCAAACCACACGCTACCTTCCCTGCATACTGTTTTGACTATATTATTTCACTTTTAAAAATGCTCCCATGAGTCCCTACCGCCCTCAGATTTAAATCTACTTCTTTTGACAGGCATTAAGATTTCAACTTTAGTCAACCATCTAGACGAGCCTATTATTTCTAGACTCAAAGTTGTGTCCGCTCTCTACCTGCCATAACCGTTTACCACTGTCTGCTGGGCACAGTCCTACCACTTGCCTTTGAGCAGAGCAAAGTTCTTCTACTGGAAGTTTGCAGCCCTGCCCATTCAAAGCCACTGACCACCTCTGGGGTCCTGCCCAACCTGCACAGAGCCCACGGGAGTGGGCAGAGATACACCCAGCTTCATGACTCAGGAAGAGTCTGGTTCCACTAATCTGACCCCAAGGATGTCCGGATGTCATGTTTACAAATGCAGATATTTTGAAGAGAACTGTATCATCAAGAATGAATTTTCATCAGGAAAGCATTGTCTGGTTAATTTTTTGTTGTGTTCAATGTTACCTAAAAAAATATAAATCTTTAGAGAGTTTTCATCTATGACTAAATTACTCTATGGTTTTAACCGTTATCACTTGTATCTTGTGCTCTTTATTTTTCCCAAGTCTAAATTTTTGCCCTTATCCAGACAAAATGTGCTCAGAACCAACAGAAGGATCGATCGGTATTGTCCACTTTATATGTATATGCCCATCCAGTCATGGCTAAAGCTGGCTAAAGCATGCCCTCCCGGCTAAAGCTCATTAATTACATTGAGTCTTAAATTATTTTAAACAATTAAAAAAATTTTTAAGAGAGTTAAGAATTAATACGATACTTTCCCCATGAAAGGGGCTCAACAGAAACTCAGGATGAGATAAGAGCCCAACCTATGCATTCATATGATTGTGGTCTGCTCTCACCCATGTAGAACACACCAGCCCCTAAAAGACACCAAGCTCTGTTTTGGACTTTCACGGTGACATTGACCTCTATTGTCCGAGGATGAGTAAAGAATAATCTACAAATTCAGAGGCTAGGTTTTCTTTAAATTTTTTGTAGTATTTATTTATTTTTGAGAGACAGAGAGAGACAGAGCATGAGCAGGGGAGGGGCAGACACACACACACACACACACACACACACACACACACACAGAATCCACAACAGGCTCCAGGCTCTGAGCCATCAGCACAGAGCCTGATGTGGGGCTCAAACTCACAAGCCATGAGATCATGACATGAGCCGAAGTCGGACACTTAACTGACTGAGCCACCCAGGTGGTCCTGGCTAGGTTTTCTTCAGATAATCTTTTTGGAGGTAGCAATTTCATTTGGTAAAAGTTTATGCTGTGACTTGGAATCTTCTGAGCACAGGCCATGGGAACCTGAGTGTTTGTTACTTGCTTCCTTGGGGGGCTCCTAGATTCTCACCCTCACCTCCCCTCCTCTGTGATGACCCCAGAGCCATACCTCCAGCTGCCTATGGCTGGACTCCACTGCGACACTTTTCGGTGTTCACAAGATGTGGCACCCAGCCAGGTGTAGCTGTTCCTTTGAACCCTGAACATACAATCCAAACCAGTTGACTTCCATGCCTAGCTAACCTTTCCCGGAATTTTCCCATTTCTTTGTCACCGTCATGCCCCAGCCAGATCTCTGATTCTTCCTTCCTGTCGCTGAGCCTGCTGACCCTTCTTGCAAAGTGTCTCCCTGAGGTACCCCTTTCCCATGGCACAGGTGCCACTTTGACTCCTGTACAACACTCCTGACTTGTTCCCCAGCCTTGATGCCTGGTCCCCCTCTCCGGTCGCCGTGCCCACTGCCGCCACCACAGGAAAACTAGCACGGCCATTGCTCTGCATACACTGCCTCCCCTCTGCATCTCAGCCCCTCTTCCCTGGTGCAGACCCCCCTCTGCCAGCTCCGCACTATCATTAATCCTCGGCTGGGTCCTCAGCCATTCCGTCTTCTTCCCGTCTGCTCAAACCCCACCCCTTTCCTGGGCCCAACCGGTCAAGGCCGAGTCAGACAGACCTCACTGGTGGTCTTCACCACCACTCCCAGCTGCGTGTCCCTGGTCAAGCCACATGCTCTCCCTGAGCCTTAGTTTCCTCACAGTCACCTGTGGAGACTGGTGCCTGCCCAGTGGATGTGGTGTTAGGAAGAAGGGCCGTAGGCCAAGGCACAGTGCCCGGCATGGCCTGGGCCCCCGACCCTGAACCTTTGAGAAGCTTCCACTTTCCTCACCACGCTTATTTCTTCTCCACTTGATACTTTGGTGGACACATTACACACTGGATTCTTCTCTTTAAATAGTTTTTTCGGCTTATGGGTGCACACACTGCCTCGTCCGAGGAGTGAGACTGTGCACTCCATAGGTAGCCTCGGGTCTTTTCCTGAGCTCTGTTCTATGCCTGTCGTTGTCTAACATGTCCAACATCACCCACAAAAACATGCCCCGTTTTGTGGACCGAAGTGCCCTGTGGGGACACAGGACTCCATAGATGCAGTTTCCCCTTAACTGGCTGGCTCGGGTTCATGAGGCCTGCCCCTCTCACCCTGTCTATACAAGCGACAAGAGCCAACCTTGAAAACTGGGCACCAACAGCGGCAGAGCGGACCGAGTCCCAGGTTGTTTTCTCCTCGCCTTCGATGTCAGCGTGACATGTGCTCTCATGCCAACGGCAGGCTCACGGCTCACCTCCCCCAAATCCGACTTCTGCCCAACCCCAGAAGAAGAGGGAGGGTGGGCACACTGCCAGCCGCTCTCCACCAGGTCTGCATGGCCACCGGGCCTGCCTGGGCTGCCTAACCCACTGAGAAGCATCGCCACAAGGTTGACATTTCATTCCCCTCTCGCTTCCCTCCCCCAGCCTTTAAATGAGAGAGAAAAAAAAAAAAAAACCACCCTAAAAATGAAAGCATTTGTGGTATCTCCGTTCCTCTACCTCTGCTGCTGATTCAAGGGGCTGCCTGCCTAATGAGAAGAAGGCGGTGCGATGAAACACAGGGCTCGTGGCAGAGGTGCCAGTCTCCTTCAGAGACGCTGGGTGAGATTTTCTTGATTCCACGTCGATTGTTTTAACGGCTCTGAAGTGTCCCAGTGCAGTTCATCTCAGCAGGGGATGCAAACGCTTCCACCTGTCTGAATACAGTCAGGGTCCCCCAGTTCAACCCTTCCACTCGGTGCAACAGAAAAGATGGGCCTGACAAGAGAGGGAGAACAACAGATTTTGAGGTAAAAAGTAGCTTTGAGGTGCGGGGTTGCAGTGGGGGAGCCTAGGAAAAAAAAAATGACCCAGCTGAACTAAGAAAATGGTAGTTGGGGAGAACAAACTTACAGGCCAGCTTGGACAACATAAGTCTCCCCTTCTGACTGTGTGCTGTCATGGGCTGGGAGGTGAGGTCCGACAGCCTTGCCCCTGCAGCCATTTTTGAAAGGTAGACAGGGCTCTGCAACATGGGAGATCCCTGAGACAAGGAAATGGTTGTACCTAGAATGTCTTTCGCTATGACATGTGAATGCAAATAAGGGGGGAAAGCAAGACAAACCAAATGCACAATAGCATTGAACTTGTTTCCTTCTGAAATATGGCCGTAAGATTGGGGAACTATCACTAGGTTAGCAGGCACAAGTGACCTCGACAGATGACATAGAGGCTGTACTGCTCTCAGAATGTTCTTTCAGCTTCTCTCTCAATCCCCATGACAGGGCCCTGGAGAACTGGGGTCCTTCCCCAGGTGCCAAGCTTTAGAGAGCCTTGCTCTGCCATTCCTGTGGCTGTAGCCTTCCCTGTGTGGCAATGGGGGGTTACCTGCCTAGGGTCCGCACCCCACTTCCCAGGGTCCTGGGTTTATAGCTTGAGTCTCTTCCCTGGGAATGTACTCCATCGGTGTGCATACCCCCAGACTCATGGGGTGCCCAAGGGGCAGCTGTTGGCAGGGGTGTAGACAGACCCTGTGTGTCTAGACTGGAGGATTCACACGGTGTGGGGTGGTTCTGGGGATGTGGACAGCTAGGGATCTGCAGGGCGGATGCTTCTCCCCATGCTGCTGAGTTCACAAAACTTCCCAGGGTCTGAGAATTGTAAATTGGAGCCTGGCTTTTCCAGATGAGTGAAGCTACATTTGTTCGGGCAGCAGGACAGGGTAGATTTTCTTCAACACTTTGCCAGCCTGTTTTATACGCTTCCCTTGGGCCCCACACGTAGAAGGGAACGCTTGTTGTGCTAGAGAATGATGCTAAAATACAGGCTCACCCAAACCTCTTCAAAACCAGGCCCGTCCATCTATCTCTGGCGAGAGGACAGCTGTCCCAGCTGTGTCTCCAGTCTGGCAGGAGAAGGAGGCTTTCACCTCACATACCTACAATGAAGATAAGGAAACCAGCCTCCTCTTAGAGGCAGAAGAAATGTGGAGGCTGACACGTGCCCCTAAACAGAAGGTTCCACCTGGGAGAGTGTGACGGCCGAGTACCCTGGGGGCTGGACACCGTGCTCTGGCACCGGGGGCAGCGGGTCCCATATCCCCAGCTCTGGCCTGAAGGCTCAGTGTCCTCCCTGGCATCGGGGGCAGCGGGTCCCACATCCCCAGCTCTGGCCTGCCTCTCCTCGGGAGCCTTGAGGGTCACGCACACTTGGGACCCACACCTGAGGCTCCTGGTCAGCTTAGGGGTCCTCCACTTACTCTATGGCACAAGGTAGCATGCTGGTGGCTGTCCCTCAGCCCTCTCATCTCACCTGTGTCTGAAAGCCTGTACTCAGCTCTTGTAGAACTGTCACTCCTGGGCCTCTGAAGTCCCCCGCCCACCTATTCATCACAACACCACAGGGAAATGTTTACAGAGAGAGACAGAGAAACAAAAGGGCTTCATCTTTGCAGAAAGAACTCTTCTTTTGTTTTCAGGATCAACAGGGAGTTGACCCTCCTACTGTCTCCCCAGACAAGGCCCAGCTCTTTAATGCAGCGTTCAGCCCACTCTTCCAATATTCAACCTGTTTCCTGGTCTCTCCCCTGACCACTTCCCTTCTGGTAGAACAGGCGCCTTGCCATTCCCTGAACAAGGACTTCATTTTGTCACCTTCACCTCTGTCCACACTGCAGCCTCCTCCCGGAATGCACTGCCACACTTCCAACCCCGGGATCCTATTCATACTTTAAGACCCGGTACCGAGGGAACTTCTGGAAGGCATCTCAGAGTCCCGTGATGTCTGCAAACTCCCTGGACCTCTCATGGGCTCGTCACGCTCCCCATGTACCAGGGCACGTGCATTCGCATCTTATTCCTCTACTATACTGACAAGGGTCATATGTCATCCTAGCCCAAAGTCTTGCAAACAGGAGGTCCCGAAAACTTTGGAAGCAAATAAACTGCCAAGTAATTCCGCGCCACCCCTCCTCTGAAATCTACAGGAACAGTGCTCACAGAGGGGAAGTGTGGAGGGGCAGACTGCACTTCTGCAGCAGGCAACACATCAGTTTGGCCGGGCCCTGGGTGGGAACAGCAGCGGCTTCTCACTGCCATCTTGGAATACTTGACCCTAGTCTGAGCCATGGGAGTGAGATGTGGATAACTGGCTGCCAAGTTCTAGAGGTGGAGAGTTCCCGTGGGGAGCAGGGGCAAGGCTCTGTGTGTGTGGGGGTCAAACCCTGTCTGCAGTGTCTGGACCTTGGGAGGAAAGTGGTTCTGCTCTCTCCATGCCTGCGACACCATGCTGATCTGATCTTCCTTCTCAGGGCTCTTTCCTGTGGAGCTGGTTTCAAAGGAGAGCCAGCTGTGTCTCTGGCTCAGGTCAGGTACACGGTCACCAGAGGGAGCAGGCACACTTGCCACTGATTCCCCAGATAGAGTCCTTTCAGCCTGGGGCAAACGTGGCCATTCACTCAACAAGAGACGAGGGCACAGCTCTTCTGGACTCCTCTCTCTGGAACATGCAGTCTTCCCATGTGTGGGGAGGCTGCCCACCATCAGATGGATGGGGTACTCTCTCGCTTACTCAGTGTGGCCCCCCAGCTCATCATGGCCAACAAGTGCTTCCTGAGGTAGCCATCAGTGGTGGCCACTGCCATATCTTCTCCCCAGTAGACCACCGTCCCCATGGGACTGCCCTGCCCACCAGCAGATCCCTTGTTGTAAAGACAACTCCAACAGTTGACCCTCAGCTGGAGGTCACATCCCCCATACACTGATCCATGAAGGGAACAGGAGTTGACCAGTTTTGGAAAACCAAGAGCTGTGGACTCCAGATATATCTTTTAAATCAGGAAGATAATGGCCGTGATGGCCATGAGCAATTGCCTAGGGGGCAGCATCAGCCCCGATGTTCCATTTTGAGGGGTTCACCTCTCGTTTACCATAATGCTATGCTCGGGACTTGGATATCTCTATGCCTCTCGGGTCTCGCTGCCATTCCCTGTCATGGCGTCTCACCCACAGGCCTCTGGTTCCCCCAAAGCTGCACATGTCCAGGCTGGCTTTGGTCGTGTCTGCTCCACCTTGGAGCCAGAACCAGCCCAGCCCTTCTCGTATCACCCTCGGTGCTTCCTCCCACCTCACCCTTCACTTCCCATCGCTCTCAAGGTCCCATAGATTCCTTCCCCATAACGTCTCCAGAATGCCCCCCTCTCCAAGTCCTGCCACCATGGCTTCTCAGTTTGTACCCTCACAGCTGCATGTTGGGCAGTCTGTCCTGGCCTCCCCTGGTCACACTTCACCTCCTACAGCCCCATCTGGTCATGCCTTCCCCTGTTCCAAATCTTTCCCAGACCTCCGCTGACTGTGCAGGGTGACAGTGAAAGTTCCCGGAATAGGCCTGCAAAGGTCCTGGGGGATTCTGACTCTTGTCCCCTACGTGTGCCCTGACACACCAAACCACAAGTGTTTTCCCAAATCATCCATGAATTTCACGCCTCCCATTCTACTCTTCCTCCTGCTTATAATGCCCTTTCCACTTCTGCAATGTAGGTAAACCTTACAAAAAGCAAGGTCTTAAATGCTGACTGCCTTGCCTGGTGCTTCAATGGGGAGCCATGTGAACCCTATTACACCAGGGCTGACTTAAGTCTCTCCCCGGTTCTCCCAGAGCCTCTGTTCTATAGACACTGTCATCCCAGCTCTGCCTAATGCTCCTTGAGAGCGGGGGCCATTCCTTACTGGATCTTTCATCGTCAGAACTCAACACAGTTCCTGGCACACAGTAGGCCCTCACCACATGCTTGTTGGCTGAGGATGGGTGCATAAGGGACTGAAGGAAGAGTGATCTACATCCGCATTGTTTCTGAAGGATAACTGCGTAGATGCTGGACTCAGGTGGGGCAGGGCCAGATTTTAAATGCTTGAAAGCTTTAGCTTCTACGGAACATCCCGCCATTTTGTCCCATGATCCAAGGAAATAGCTCAATGCCGTTCCTTAGGACCAGCACTGTCCTCATGTTCCTTGCAGGAGAGACCAAAGCAAACTGAAGTCAAGTGTTCACAGCCATCACTGGTCCTGCACAGCTGGGACTTGAGGCACCTCTGGTGCATAGATCAGAATCGACTGTTGACAAAAGCTTTTTATAGCACTTATCAGAAAAACTCAACCACTTGTCCATAGCCTAGAATGGGTTTGCATACAATTTAAGTTGTCTTAAACTTCTCAGGAATGATGAACTATGAAATGGGCACAAGACAAGGAACTCTAGTGTTCACTGCATCACATATGAAGAAAGAGCTATTTCTAACATTGTGAAAAGCCACTTTTTTCGGCCATGTTGTGCTTTCGTGACGAGCTTACTTTCTGGTTCATGCACTTGGACCCTCCGGATCACAGCAATAAGAGATTAGGCGCCACCTACACCAGAGGAGCTTTTTGTTACATTCTCGGGCACAGAATACTTCTCATCTAGAGTTATAAAAATCTGTGGGAATTCCTTTATTTTCCAGGCTTCCAATTAAGAGAGAATTTCGGAGTCATTTTTCAGTAGAAAAAAATTACAAGAAATAGCTTCCTCCATCTCTACTTACCCTGATGTTAAACAAACTCTCCCTGTTGAGTTTTCCACATCCACTTCGATATAGCAAGTCAGGGGTCCTACGTGTCAGTAAAGGAAGGTAAATATACTAATGGAAACCTCGCTGTTAGTTATCTAGTGATCACTTCTGCATCCAACATTCTAGGCCACTCTAAGTATATATTAAAACTTGTTACTTGATTATATCTCAGAGGATTGAACGCTCCTTTTTTTTCTCTTTGGTTCTCACATTTCTGAGTAAACGCCATCATTTTCAAGTTAATAGAGCATTATGTTTTCTCTGCAAATAAAATCCCATAACTCTCAAGCAAAGAGAGAGGCAAATTCATGAAGAGGACACACAGCACTATTTTTCCTCCTGACATTTGGGATCTACGATAGGTTAAAAATGATGTTTTTATCTCTGGTGATTTATCAAACTCCAGAGTTCATAAAAGAAAAACAGATGCACTGTAGAAAGGATACATCATCTTAATGTTTCGTTGTGACACTTTTGGTATCTGAAAAGCGTGTATATTAAAGCTCCCCCTTCCAAAAACCCACTAGTTCCTATGGTTTGCACAGTTTTTTTTCTTGTTTTCAAAACACACTGAAGTGAGAACATGCCAGGAGGCACCTTAAAAAAAATTGGTCACATTTGAAACATACAGATTATTTATAGACAAAAAAAAAAAAAAAAACCAAAAAACTCAGAGCTGAAAGAAAATCTGGTTGTCAACAGACAGTTGCTTTTTCTATGTTTTTTTTCTGAGTTCATTTTGGTTTTTGTGTGGGTGGCTCATGTGAACTCAAAGGTTATTTGCTAAATGTTTTGTGAGATTAGGACATGTTGTCCTTTAAAATCTAAATTTAATTTATGTTTATTGCAAATATGTTTCTCTTCAGGATATGGGATGCGGGATATTTTTTTAAATATAAAATCACACCTAGAATTGCTATGAGAGTTCCTATGCTCCTACTTTTATTCAGTTTAGAAGGTATCATTCTCAATCATATTCCTAGTGGAAAACTCGCAGTACAGAGTTCAGCAGTAAAAATTGTTTCTTTTTTACGTTTGTGTTGCTTTCACCTGCCAGCTTGGTTACTGATTAATCTTATTTTGAAAGGACTTAGACGCCAGAAGTTACAAAGTCGGCATGGACTGCGGATCAGATCTTTGCAGCACAAATGTAAGGTACCTCTTTCGAGCTTACAATGGGGAAAGAGAGAGGAAAATAAAAACCCACGTTTCAAAGGTGGGGAGGCCTTATTTTTGGTGCCTCTTTAGCAATGCTGAGCGACCAAATTCAGCCCCACCCAGAGCGTATGGGCCCCCCAAGGAGGGCAGATGGTAGCAGTCGGCTGGGATTTGAATCCTCCTGCTGTGTGACACCGGGTAATTTACTTAACCTCTCTGTGCTTAGCTTCCTCAGATGGAAATTGGGTAGACAGTGGGCCCTTCGTCGCCGTCTTGGCGGGGCATTAATGAACGCTTCATTCATAACATTTTGCACGGGGCCTGATACGCTGAGCCCTCCCTCTGTGTTAGCTGTCGCCATGATTACAGGGCCCTCCTGCTTCCTTGCGTGATTTTCATTTAATTCTCACAGAAAGCCTGTGAGACAGAAAATAGAAGACGTGCTATTCAGAGACAAACCCAGTGAGAGTAGTGAAAAGCAGTACAGGCCAACTTTAGAATATACAAAGGAAAATCTCCAGAAGTTCAAGGAGGCTGTGACTCCCATCCTCTGGTGTTTCTCTGTAGGAAGGAAAGCCCTTGGGGGGGGGGGGGGGGTTGGTGGCGGGAGAGTCTCCCTCAAAATCTGATGCCTAGAAAGCTTTTCTCAGCAAAGCGTTGGGGTTAGCCAGTCCGGGGTTGAAGCCCCAGCTCCAAAGCTCATTTGCATGGGCTTCCAGGCAACTGGCCCTCCGCTGAGCCTCAGTTTCCTCAGTGGGCTTTGTGAGCTTGTCGTAGAGACCAAAGAAATGACATGACTCTGGCATCGGGGAAACCCTCAACAGGTGGAGGCCGCTGTGATCGCTACCGGGGCTCTAGGGATAGTGACGCTTTATTAGCATCTGGGTCCAGTAGCTGAACTCTGTTCTTAACAGTCTCCTCCACAGAACAGGTATCACTCAGGAGTTAGACTCTGCTGTTTCCATTTGTTCTCTTCTTCCCAGCGCAACAGAGTCCTCAGGTCGTTTGTCATAAGATGATCTCATACCTTGTCACCTCCTTCAAAGACGAGTGAGTTAGCAGAGGTCTTCCAAGACAGCTTTCCTGAGAACACGCTCCCAGGTTTGGGGTGATCAGGGTCCTCAGGGGCTCAGACCTCTAGCGAGGCCAGTGTGACTGGCAGCATTTCTTTTTTTTTTTTTTTAATGTTTATTTATTTTTGAGAGAGAGAGAGTGAGAGAGAGGCAGAGAGAGACGGAGACTCAGAATCCAAAGCAGGCTCCAGGCTCCGAGCTGTCAGCACAGAGCCTGACGTGGGGCTCGAACCCACAAACCGTGAGAACATGGCCTGAGCCGAAGTCGGTCGCTCAACCGACTGAGCCACCCAGGCGCCCCAAGCATTTCTTGAGTGAACAGTACTTGGGGGTCTTTGGGTTGGGCTGACCCAAACTGCAAGTTTACCTATGCGGCCACGGGGAAAAGGCGAGGCTCCAGGGGAGAAACCCCGGCTTTATGATGATGACAGGAGCACTTTCATGATGCCGGAGAAGAGTCTTTTCGCGGACTCGCGGACGTCTGGGAGCCACGCTCTGCCCCACCCACTTTCCCAGGATGGGAAGGGTTAGGGATGGGGTATGATGTTGGGCGGTCTGCATTATAGAACTTTCTCTTCCTGTGTCCATTTGCTCATGAGGCATTGTTGCACACTCCACCAAGGGTTTACATGCTATAATGCTTCAAGTTCAGTCAAATTTCCTCTTCTTTTCTTTTTGTGATAGCCACCATTTACGTTAGACCCAAATGCCCCCATGCTCCTCCTTAAAACCATCTCCATTTCACCGGGTGCCTCCCTCAGCAGGAGCCCCTGCTTTCATCTGCCTCTTGAGGGAATCTTGTGCAAGCTCAGGGTAAGTGAGTTCTCACTTCCTTTTCTCCCTGTTTCTTGCCACCTCCTGGCATTCCAGATGGCCCCTCTCCGCTGTCCCAGACTTCAGGCTTCAGGGACCCGGCGACTCCCGCAGAGGACTAGAACAGTCGTGTGGGCTCTCCCAGGCATCACGCGCTCTGAAATGGGGACCCTCAACTCCCAGCTGCACCTTTTGCTCTCAGGAACAAATGTGTCTGAGGTTCAGTCACGTGACCAGGATAGAGGGAACAGAGCCGGAAAAGCCCTTCTCTTCCCCAGCGTTAGGGCCTCCAAGATGCTGCCGTAAATTGCACCTGCCCATTCTTGGCTCCCTAGACCCCTTGTCTGCTTCTACCGCCCACATATTTAATGGGTGCTAGACAAAGAGAAAGGTCAGTGTCAGGGGCAGCAGTCCCCAGAGCTCCTCCCTGCAACCCCAGACCACCTGTCAGGGCAGGCTGGACTGCTCTAAAGATAGTCCCATCCAGCAGAGGGTCCCCATGAGAAAGGAAGGCATGCAGATTGTCCCAGCCAACACAATGCCTGTGGTATCTACCCTCCTTCCCCACCTGCCAAACCTCTATCTCCAGCAACAACAGCAAAACACTGAAGAAACCTGTATTCAAAGAAGAGAGAAAGACTCTTAAGCAGGCTCAGCATGAAGCTCAATGCAGGGCTCGATCCCACAACCCTGAGATAAGGACCTGAGCTGAAATCAAGGGTCAGACACTCAACTGACTGAGCCACCCAGGTTCCCTAGTTATGGCATTTTATTTTTCTGAGCTCAAATAATGAAATACACATTCAATGAGGTGGCAAGTATATTCCCATAGTTTCTTAGAAGATGGATGGCAAGACTAATAAGAAATCAAGGTGAATGTAGTTTGTTTAAACAATAGCCTTATTAACAACAGGGGCAAATAAATGCTGATCCCATGAAGAATACTGGAACAAGCACTCGCAGATAAAATACAGAAATACATGCTTTAAGAACACATATGATCACATTTTTGTTAAGAAATAAGTCTTGTTTGGAAACAAATCATCCCTGAGAGGAGTCTGAAATTAATCTTCTGGTAGCCAGACAGCCACACTATTCATACATTCCAATCACAATTACAATGCGCTCTTAATGTGAACATTCTAAATTATTAGTTACTTTATTAAGAACCAGAAAAGGGACTTCTGTGGCATAATGAGAACACCTTACAAGCTTCGAGAAGGGAAAAACCAAAAGACAACTCTGCATGGAGCTGGAGAACGTTGGATGTAATTTATGTAATAAAAGTGCTTAGTTTCTCTTTTCTGTTTAGGAATTGGTACACCCTTAGGGGTTCAGACAGCACCATGTTTCAGAACTGCTCTTTCCAGGGCAAGGTAAAAATGTGTATCATAGAAAAATAACAATTTATCATTGTAATGGTTACATCCCACTTCAGAAACCACTAGAGACTGCTTAACGTTCTTGTTTCAAACATGGTTTTCCTGAGTCTTCAGGTGACAACGGATACTGATGCCAGAAGGCTTTTTTTTCCCATTTGTTCCTAATAAAAATGGCTAGATTCTGAGTTCATTTTCATCTGGGGTGACGTTAAGGTCTGTGCTTTCGTGGACTGATCCTTTCCTTCCCTCCTCTGTGCTCTTTCTTCGAAAGTCTCCAAAGGCAACATCTGGGTCCGGTCACCGAAGACAGATGGGCTCCCTCTACTTCGTCCCCCATCCCCGCGGGACCTCTGCCGGAGGCGCGGCATGCTATTTGAATGTAACGATATGCTGACTAAATCGTTCCTGCACGGTGCGCGCCGAGTGCATTCCTACCGTTAGAACCTATTCTGTATCTGTACAGGCCTCCTCATTACGGATGGCTTTCTCTATCTCAAAACATTCCTGGGATTTCCAGATGCTGCCATTGAACAAATTCTCATTATTTTGCTTCTGTTCCTTTATACAGCCAAATGGTCCTCCTCTGACATTGCAGGGGGCCAATTTCGTAAAAATAATCACTTTTGCTACTGTGGTTATTAACCAATAAAAGGTTGAGAATCAATGTGGAGTTCTTTTGCGCGGTGGCGACATTAAATCCTCGACGTTTCCTGCCGGTGTTAAGACTTCATACACTGGAAGCTAACTTGCTTTCTCTTTCTCTTATTCTTACTCTTAAGAAACAAGCATCTAAATGTTCCATTTTGGTAATAGGAACTAAGGTTTTTTTGTAGAGTAGTAATTAACAGTAGTAACAATTTTTTATTGAACCCTAATGGATCATATCTAAGGTAAGTGCTTTCAAGTATCTTCTCAACAGCCTCATGAGGTAAATATCACATTATCTCCATTTTGTAAATGAAGATGAGACTAAATCTCAGAGAGGTTGATTAAGCCAGTCACAGTCACACAGCATGCAGAGGTAAATAAAGCCTCTGCATTCAGTTAACCTGACTCTGGAGCCCAAGTTCTCAACCCTCACACTAAACTTGATTAGGCTCTCGACAGGTGAGACGAGTGGTTCAAGGCGTAATGGTCAGTGTTTCCAAGGCAAAGGCATGAGTTCACGGATACTTTGATGCCCCCTTTCATATTTAATCCCATCTCTTAACGTTTATGTTTAGAAGTATTTCACCTGGGGGCACCTGGGTGGCTCAGTCCGTTAAAAGTCTAGCTCTTGGGGCGCCTGGGTGGCGCAGTCGGTTAAGCGTCCGACTTCAGCCAGGTCACGATCTCGCGGTCCGTGGGTTCGAGCCCCGCGTCAGGCTCTGGGCTGATGGCTCGGAGCCTGGAGCCTGTTTCCGATTCTGTGTCTCCCTCTCTCTCTGCCCCTCCCCCCGTTCATGCTCTGTCTCTCTCTGTCCCAAAAATAAAAAAAAAAAAAAAAAAAAAAAAAAAAAAAAAAAAAAAAAAAAAAACGTTGATAAAAGTCTAGCTCTTGATCGGCTCAGGTCATAATCTCACGGTTTGAGCCCCGTTCTGACCTCGAGGATACCGCTTGGGATTCTACCTCTCTTATTCTCTCTCTGCCCCTTCCCTGCTCGCTCTCTCTCTCTCTCTCTCTCTCAAAAAAAAGAAGAAGTTTCATCTGCTCATATCCTGGAATGGGTAATATCTGTGGTCAGTACGCAGAGGAGCAGAGGGAGGAGACCAGGTGCCGAAGCCATAGGCCCGGCACCCCTGGGAGTGGAGCTCTAAACATCTACACAGAAGGGATGACAAGACCTGGGCTGCAGGTGCCTTCAGTAGTGCTGACCCGCGTGTCGGTCGTGTGCTGCTTTATCTCCTATCAAGTTTCAGCCGGATCAACAAATCTGAAAAAATAGCCCACCAACAGAAGAGGGGTGGTTTGCATGCATTTCCTGGGGAGCGAAGCTGGTGCTGAGCTAAACAAGACAGCCCAGGCAGCAGACAGCCCACGGCCTCCAGGGTCCAGCCTCTGTGGCAGGCCGGCCAGCATGGACGCCCACATGCTCCTCCAAGAGCCATTCAGACAGTCCAGCCTTCTGCAACATTCTGACGCGAACTGAATTCCCCATGGAGATTTCCCCACAGGGCAGAGCGTGTACAGATGAGTCAGCAGTTGGGTTTTCATTTGTGACGAATAAACTGGCATTCTGGCCTATATACCTGTCACCTTTGAGTTTGATTACGGTGAGTCAATGCCCCTGAGCCTTATACAGTGGGGGCGTGCGGACAAATTAGAATTTCTGGATCTGTAAATGAGGGAGCTCAGTCCTGTGCCTTAATGACCTTTGGGAGCCTTTTGCCCTTCCTCTGTCCCTCTAAGTCCCACGCTGGCACCTCCTTTCCGGCCCCGGGGAGAAGGTGGAAGCCAATCCAAATCCGGGTGCTAATGAGGCTGTGGCTATTACAGAATGTGGTCACTGCCTGGGTGGGGAGAGAGGGTGGTGGCTGGGCGATGAGGTTGGGTAGCAGGCAGGCATTCCTGGGGTGCTGGCCTGCCTCTTCACAGAGGCCATCCAGGAACTCCACTCCACAAGATGGTGTCTGAGGACACACGAGTACTGGGAGCCAGGTCCCAGAGTTGTGGGGTGGCCAGACCTGACCCCGCCTTCCTAGGGCCAGCGGAGAGCCTGGTGTGACGGAAAACCCTACACAGCAAACAAGCACAGAGAGAGCCTTTTTCTTTTAAGGCTTTCCCCCCATGGAGTAGGAGCGTGATGATGAATACACGAATAATTCTGGACCTTACACAACACTTTCAAGAATAATTTGCCATATCTTGGGGTGCCTGGGTGGCTCAGTCGGTTAAGTGACCGACTTTGGCTCAGGTCATGATCTCACAGCTCATGAGTTCGAGCTCACAGTTCAGAGCCTGGAGCCTACTTTGAATTCTGTGTCTTCCTCTCTCCCTGCCTCTCCCTTTTCTCTCTCTCTCTCTCCCTCTCTCTCTCTCAAAAATAAACATTAAAAAAATTTAAAGACAGAATAATTTGCCATGTCTTGATGGATCTTCCACCGTTCCCAAGATTTCGTTTTATCTTACTTGATTGTGTCTCTGTGGAGGTCGAGATGAACACTCATGGGTTCTCACTCTCAGCACGACTGACATCTAGGCAGGATGATTCCTTGTTGTGGGTGCTGTCACACACGGAGGGATGTTTAGCGGTGCCCCAGGCCTCCATCCACTAGCAACCCCTGCTCAGTTACGACAACAAAGAACGTCTCCAAACGGCACTAAAACGTTCCGGGGAGGGCACGATCGCCTCTGGTTGAGAACCACAGCTTTAAAAGGCTGAACCAGTTTCTTGCTAATTTGAGGATTAGGTTTAAGTAGTTGGTTGTGGTATTTGAAATCCTCCAGGCAGTGATCCTATTAAAAAAAAAATACCCTCGCTTCATCCGCGTGGGCGCCCTTGGGCTTGTTTCTGTGGGAATGGCAGTTCCCGTTGGGCACAGGGCCACTGCTGAGGGGCCGCCGTTCGCCAGCTGCCTCCAACCGATCGAGCGTTATTGGCAACTGTCAGGTTGTGTCAGGTGCACAGTTCTTGGAGTTTAGTGTTGGGTTCTGGGTGCGTGTCGTGCGGTCAGTGCTCCTGGTAGGTTGGGAGTTATTTTGGGGCCCTGAATTCAACACCAGGGCTCAGGCTGGTGTGGGGACTGTCCTTCTTCTGCAGCCTTATTCCCACCTAACTTGCACCCCGAGTCACTCAATTACAAACACTCAACAAGAGCCAACTGGCCTCTGTGAATGCGCGCCAGAGACAGGGAGGCAACATGACGAAGACACGAGTTCCAGGCACTGAACAAGTCCTCTTTCTTGCTCGTCACCTGTCACGTTGACAGAGTAAAAATAACCACTGGTGATCTTCTCAGAGGATCAAACTCAGAAGCAAGGCAGATGGACACTTTGCACGTTTTTCGTTCAACCTTAAGCCTGGGTGTGTTGCCAGGCTGGCCTCTGCCACCCACAAAGGTTATTTGTTAGTTGAAGAAATGCCATAAACGTACTGCGAGTCCAGTTTACGTGTTTATAGTAAGTCCTCATTCACATCAAACACGGCCCCTACCAGCCACCAATTCTTGAGGTGTAACAGGCGTGTAGGAAACAATCCGAAGCGGAGAGCACACACACAGATAAAGTAACACGGTGTCAACTGGGTTGCTCACTGCCCGAAGCATTTCAAATACCAGAACTAACAACTTCAGTCTAATCTGCAGCAAAGCCAACCTGTCTTTCCTCCCTCCTTCCTTCCGTGGTAGGCCGGTAGACTTCCATTTGTTGTCAGGTTGTTTCTCGAAAGCCTGTCACAGCTCCAGGACTGGCGTGTCGCGTCTGATGTGCGTGAGGAGGTAACAGGAGTGTGGAAACCTCACTCACAGCCCCTCCACGTCATCCCTCCATCTGACGGATAACGTTTGCACGTTTGCACATCTACTCTGTGTGAGACGCTCTTTCGATCACGCCTGTGGAAAGAGTTGTTTTGCTTTGGTTTTCGCTTTTGTTTGTTTGTTTGTTTGTTTAGTTGGCGGGAAGGGAGGAAATCTAACTGGAATAAGAAGGAAGAAAAGACACAAAGAGAAAGATGCCGAATCACGAAGCTGGCAGTTATCGTCATTTAGGTGGCGCTAAGGGCAGATTCTTATCTGACCAGAGAAGGGTGTTAAATTTGTCATTTCTGACTTTTCTTTGTTTCTTCTTGCCTTTTTTTTGTTTCGAAAACCTACCAGTTTGATATTTAAATGTTTAGCGCTTGTCTTTGCTCAAAGAACTAACCCTCAAATAGAAAGTCAGACTCTGTGCATCTGTTTCCCATTTGTTTTAAACTCACACGCTGAGCCCTGTGGTTGGAAGGTAACCTGCGCCTGAAGCTCCGCGGTTCCTGCGGGGCCTGGAGGCCTCGCTTTGTCAAAGCCCTCCTGTAACAGAGCGCTTTGTCCTCCAGTGGAAAAACAGCACTGCAGAAAGCCTCTTCCCATGTATAATTTAGCGTGATCACCTGGGGCAGCAGGCAGAGTTTGGAGGGCCATGTCACATGTGCCTTGAAGTCCCCACCTAACTGGGGTGTCTTAGGATAATCCAGGGAGAGGATAACGTCTGTCTTGCTCCCGGAATCAGTATCTCTCTGTGCTGATATCAAAATTATAGCTGAAAAGGCACAGTAGAAAATGGAATTCTCAAGGAACAGGCTCTGGAGCACCTGTGGCAAAAGTGAGCACAAGAGCTGGCCAGACGCTCCCGTCCCCAAACTCTACCCGTCACACTGTGGAGGAAGACACCTGAAACTCCATGCTGGGGCCTGGTGCACAGGCTCTCCTACACATGCGTCGGCTGCCCCCCACCACCGTATAAGGAGAGAGGAAGGATAAAATATTGTGCAGATAGATGTGTCCAAACAGAACGGAGGGCACTTTTAAATTTTTAAAAAAACTCAGCGTGTATAGTTAAGTCTTTCACCGGCCTGATCTAGAGAAAACCAGAAACAGACGATTGGCTCGACAACATAGACCCTGCATGAAGAAGGGACTTCAGAGGAGAAAATGCCGCAGAGGGGCCTTTACAAAACTTGCTGTGACTGCACCCCTCAAAAAGTATAAGGCAGGGGCACCTGGGTGGCTCAGTCAGTTGAGCGTCTGGCTTCGGCTTAGGTCATGATCTTGTGGTCTGTGAAGTTCGAGCCCCGCGTCGGGCTCTGTGCTGACAGCTCAGAGCCTGGAGCCTGCTTCGGATTCTGTGCCTCCCTCTCTCTCTGCCCCTCCCCCGCTCATGCTCTGTCTCTCTCTCTCTGTCAAAAATAAATGAAACATTAAAAAAATTAAAAAAAAAAAAATGGGGCGCCTGGGTGGCTCAGTCGGTTAAGCGGCCGACTTTGGCTCAGGTCATGATCTCGCGGTCCGTGAGTTCAAGCCCCGTGTTGGGCTCTGATGACAGCTTACAGCCTGAAGCCTGTTTCAGATTCTGTGTCTCCCTCTCTCTGACCCTCCCCTGTTCATGCTCTGTCTCTCTGTCTCAAAAATAAATAAACGTTAAAAAAAAAAAAAAGTATAAGGCAAAAAAAAAAAAAAAAGGTTCAAGTTAAGGGGAAAGGCCTCTTGAAGGCCTGCCAGCCTGCTCCTAAGTGCTTTTCCTTAGATGTTGACATCACAGTCCTGCAGCAGGACCCACTTGAGCAGGTCCAGGGTAACCTCATCTCTGCTGGCAAGTGTCCCCTTGCAGCCCTCTCCAGACAGGAAGGCTGGCATGACTTACCCCCCCACTGAAGGATGATACCTAGGACTTGGAGCATGTTGATAAGAAGGCACAAGCCCAGGAGAGTGACTGACTGAGAAGTCTCCGTCCCCTCGAATTGGAGTTTATTGGCAAGATATAATAGGCTGAAGCCAATCGGGGCTGTACAGTGGTCCACACGTCCAGGTGGGGCAGCCCAGGAACAGTGTGCACTGTCGAGCGGTCAAAACAAGCAGGTCAGAAGGTCAGAGTCTGGTTCAGCCTTTAAGTGTAGATTCGGTGTGAACTCCGGAGTGTCACCGCCCACAGCTATAGCCCAGCTGATAACTGCCTACGCAATGCAGAGGATTTTAAAATGTATTTATTGCACCGACAACAGACAAAACAACAGAGATCAAGTATCTAACCCTTTCTCCTTACAAAACCTTAGTAGGACACTTCTGGAGAGTGGAGTTTTTTTTAAATGGATGGTTGTTCTTTACTTCAAGCAGTATACCCGCTACTGAAAACTTGTGTGTAACTGAGCCCCACACAAACTAAATCCTTCTTAAGACGCACCAGACGACAGACGCTGTTTTCAGCTCTTAACTGCATTTGCTTATGAGTCTTCGGAAGCCCCGGAGGTAAGTATTACTGATATCTTTTGATACCTTCATTTTGCAGGTGGAAAACCGACGTAGGTTGAAGAATGTGTCCGAGGTGGCAGGGCCGGATTCGGACTGGGCAGCCAGGCTTCTGAGCGATTGTTTCTAACCGCAGGCCAAGCTGCCTCCCAATGGACTAATGGGGAGGTGGTTTCCTGGCAACACCTGTCCCTCCCAAAGACAGTTTATAAAGATGCATTGTCACACATGGTCCGTGGTCGTGTTTAATGTGAACCATATTCCACACTTAAAGCCTCTAATGGAAATAAATGCTTACTTCCTAATAAATCATCACACAGTTAAGACAGGGCTGAACTCATAAAGAAACCCCTGCTGGCCTCCCTTTTGATGGATGCCCATATCCATTCCCCCTTCTTCTTTTCTAGAAAAACCCCAAGTAGCTTTGGGCAGCAATATTGCCAGATGAAAATATCTACCTCCTTACAAAGGACCTACCAAAACGCCTCAGCTGACATCACGCTTAATAGTAGAGACTGAGTGCTTTCACCTGACGACTGGTGAGACGATGAGGATGTCTGTCGTTACTTGTATTTGACCTTGTACTACAGATTCCAGCCAGGATAATAAGGCAAGAAAAAGAAATGAAAGGTGTAGAGATTGGAGAGGAATAAGGAAAACTGTCTTCGTCCAAAAGGACGTGATTTTCTGTGTAAAAAAACCCTAAGGAGTGTGTAATAAAGCTACTAAAATGAATCCTCAAATTAAGCAAAATCACAAGATTTGGGGGGAAAAAAACCAACTGAATTTCCATATTCCAGCAATAAACAATTGGTGCTTGAAGTAAAAACGCCATTGCAATGGCATCAAAAATATGAAATACTCACAGATACATTTTACAAAGCACATGCAATGCCCGTGCATGGGAAGTAAACGGCATTTCAGGGGGGCACCTGGGTGGCTCAGGTGGTTGAGCGTCTGTCTGACTTCGGCTCAGAGCATGATCTCGTGCTTTGTGAGTTCGAGCCCCATGTTGGGCTCTGTGCTGGCAGCTCAGAGCCTGGAGCCTGCTTCGGATTCTGTGTCTCCTCCCCTCTCTGCCCCTCCCCTGCTCATGCTTGGTCTCTCTCTCTGTTTCCCAATAATAAATAAACGTTAAAAAAAATTTTTTTTTAATTAAAAAAAATTTTTTTTAAATACAGCCTGATCTAGCATGGGCCTTTTTTCCTTTGTCCACCTCCCATATCTCTGCTTGGAACTTACCTATCTTGTGAGCATAAGAACAGGTAAAATCACACTAAGGAGTTATTTTAAGGTTGCTGTAGCACATTACCACAATCCTGGTGACATAACACAACAGAAATGTATACTCTCACAGTTCTAGAAGCTAGAAGTCAAAATCAAGGTGCTGGCAGGGCCACGCTCCCTCCAAAGTCCGCTTTGTCTCTTCAGGGGCATCCTCACAGAGTTACTGGCCGGGCCAGGAAGGGCCACTCCCCTCCCTCACCAGCTCGGTTCACATCTCCACCTTCCTGCCACTCCTCCTGACTTTCTGTCTTGTCTTTCAGGAGTGGGGTAGAGGCTCAGGGAGGAGGGTCTTTACATATTTTTTCTGCCTTCTCATATTTTTTATGTTTTCCTTTTTAAAAACCTTTTTTTAAATAAATTTTTTTATTAAAATTTTTTTAGGGGCGTCTGGGTGGCTCAGTCGGTTAGGCAGCCGACTTCGGCTCAGGTCATGATCTCGCAGTCTGTGAGTTCGAGCCCCGCGTTGGGCTCTGTGCTGACAGCTCGGAGCCTGGAGCCTGTTTCGGATTCTGTGTCTCCCTCTCTCTGACGCTCCCCCGTTCATGCTCTGTCTCTCTCTGTCTCAAAAATAAATAAACGTTAAAAAAAAATTAAAAAAAAAATTTTTAATGTTTATTTTTGAGATCGAGAGAGAGAGACAGAGCATGAGTCGGGGAAGGGCAGAGACAGAGGGAGACAAAGAATCTGAAGCAGGCTCCAAGCTCTGAGCCGTCAGCACAGAGCCCAATGTGGGGCTCGAACCCACAAGCTGTGAGATCATAACCTGAGCTGAAGCTGGATGCTTAAACAACCGAGCCACCCAAGTGCCCCTATAAATCTTTTTAATGTTTATTTATTTTTGAGAGAGCAGGAGAGAGACAGAGCATGAGCAGGGGAGGGGCAGAGAGAGAGAGGGAGACACAGAATGGGAAGCAGGCTCCAGGCTCTGAGCTGTCAGCACAGAGCCCCATGTGGGGTTCGAACCCACAGACCTCAAGATCATGACCTCAGCCGAAGTCGGACGCTTAACTGACTCAGCCACCCAGGTGCCCCTTAAAAACCTTTCTACAGTTCCCCCTCTCTCTCAATGAGTTCTTTTTCTTTTTGAGCCCTACTCCATTGCTTTTTCATTCTTCTGTATTTTTAATTTTTTTGTATTTTTGTGCTGCTCTGTATTTTCCCGATTTTCTAGGGGTTTTGTTTTTCTAGTTTTTTCTGCCCTTTCATACTTTTCCCTTGTGTTTTTCAGTGCCCCCTGCCCTGCCTCGTACTGTTCTGTCTTTTTTCCTAGGCTAATTCCACTGCTTCCTCTTTTGCACCTTTCTTTTTTTTTTTTTTTTTTTAAATTTTTTTTAACGTTTATTTATTTTTGAGACAGAGAGAGACAGAGCATGAACGGGGGAGGGTCTGAGAGAGAGGGAGACACAGAATCCGAAACAGGCTCCAGGCTCTGAGCTGTCAGCACAGAGCCCGACATGGGGCTCGAACTCACGGACCGCGAGATCATGACCTGAGCCGAAGTCGGAGGCTTAACCGACTGAGCCACCCAGGTGCCCCTGCACCTTTCTTACGTGTTTGCACACCAAATTATTCTCCCTTTTCTCTTTAGACCTTTTCCCCCATTTTACTTGGTTTCTTCTGATTGACTTTGGGAAGGGACCCCCCCCCCCATCCCCACGACAGCCTCCCTTCCCGAATTCTATCTTCTCCAAAAGCCCCCCAGCCTCTTCCTGCATTAATGACCTGGTGTTGGTCAGTTCTCTACTAGTGTCTCACAGAAAGTAGGTGCGTCTGAGTCAGCGCACTGGTGGCTTTCTGAACTGGGAATATAAGATTCTTTGCACCTTTGTCCTTTGAACCTGAGCTGCAATTCCAGGGCAGACAGATAAACACATATGACTCAACATCTTACTACATCCTGGGAGAGAGGCCACATCAGGACACCTTTATATCTACTGTTCCAGCTTGTGTCCTATGAGAAGGAAAAGTAAATATGCCCAAAATGCCCCAGAGAGGGCTGCGTCCTGGCTTTGGGACCCTGAAGGGAAGGGCCAGTTGTGGGGCTCGTGTCTGGTCTCAGAGCCTGGGTCAGTGTTTAAACCCAGGGCCCTCTGTCTACCACCCCCACCCCCAGACCTTGCTGGTCCCAGTTCTGCACCAGGCTCTACTGCACCACAATCTCCCCTGCCCTCAGAAGGTGGCAGGTGGCAGCATTGCAGAGGGTGGGTGGGACAGTCCTTGTTTAGTAAGATAAGCCCCTGGGGTGCAAGGCTGGGGTTCACATGTTTCCCTAGAGAAACCCAACATTAGAATGATGAATGGCATGATAGTATGAAGGGGTCCAAGAACTAAGACTTCCTGAGCACATCCATGTGCCCTGCAGTGCTTGGCTCTGTAAGAAGAAAAACATTCTGATTATACAGTAAGTTCCTGAAAAGTCCAGTACTGGTCCCTAGATCACCCACTGGAACACGGATGTATCTGGCTCCAAAGAGCCTATCTTCCAGAGGAACTCCTGCTGGACCTCCTCGTCGCCAGTCCCCAACAGAGCTTGTTCAGCACAGCTATCTTAGCAAAGACATCACCCCATATGGTCCTCGCTGTTCACACAGGGGCTTCCCCTACAGACGGCCTGTTCTCCTTCCCTCGTGGTGCTGGGGGCAGGTTCTCAATAAACATGCACTGAAAGATACATATGCATGTGTAACACACATATGCACATGCACACACACACCGTGGCTCCTGTCTACCTTGAACTATGTCCAGTCCCAGGACACATTCCCTCCCTCGCTTCAGATATTTGTGGGTACAGTTCTCCCCACCATCCCTCTGCCTTCGCCTGACTGCCTCCTCCTGGTTCAGGAAGCCTCCCAACAGCTCCCCCTCCTGAGTGTGGTCTGGGTCCCCACCAAGCGGCACATCCATCCATAGAAGCCCTTGCCACGCTGCAGTGTGAGCGCTGCTCTGACCAGGGCAGGACCGTGACCAGCCCAGCACCCAGCATGGTGGTCAGGGCCAATGACCGCATCAAGGTGCCCCTTCACACAGATGGATGGTCAGAGCAGACATGGACATGTGGGGAGGGAGGGGAAAAGAAACTGGATTCAGAGGGCAGAAAAACAGCAAGAGGGAATTCAGTAGAGACGGATCTCTGCAGAAACAGGACATGAGGCTCCTGGCCAGCCTTTCCCTGCATAGCAGTTATGGTGTCTGTCGGATTTTCTGGGGTCTTCTCTGTGGCCCCTTCTCTCACCTGCAATGTCCTCCAAGCTCTAATCTTAGACCTGGCAATAGGAACAGACCCCAAAGTTAGAGCCCATTCCTAGTGAAGCCCTCACTATTTTTGTCACACACACAAGAGTTCCAGGCGTGGGGGGCCACACATGTTTGATCTGACCTGTTTCTAAATTTCTTCCCCGCTAAGGCTTAACTGAAATTGTCAGAACATGAAATCAATAGGGTCTTGGCAAAGGGCTCCTATAATTGAATATATTACTTCCTAATTTCTCCTCCTTTTTCCTTTTTGTGTCAAATTAAGAGTCTGCTTTTCATTACTTAGCCTTTCAGAATACAAAAAGATTGTTGGATGATACACTCTCTTTGGTCATTTAACATACATTTGAACTCTATGCTCCTGAAATTGATCTTGATAATTTCCAATAACAGATACGTAAATAGATAAATGTTTGATACCTTCTCCCTTTTGTAACCACTTCCTCATTTCAAAAGTTCCTTCTGATAGTTCTGGTGGATGGAGGAATAGAAGGGGGAAGTCAGGAGGCCTTAAATAGATTTTACAGGCACCAAAGCTTGTATTTGGAGTACGATCAGCTAGAAAAATCTTGTTTCAATAATACACTCTTCACGTTTAGCTGAAGACTACGTTATGGAATCTGACTGCCCTTGGTGACTGCTTAAACCTGACATAAGGCAGAACAACGTACATTTAATATGTGAGAGGAATTAGGCCCCAAGATCTTTGTTTCCTGAATCTCTGCAGCAGCTCTGCTGGTGCATGGCCCATGAGACAGCTGGAAGAGGCATTCTTGGGGCTGGGAGTGAAAGGCAGGGGGCACAGCACACAGAAAGCCCAAATCCCCCGGGGGATTTGGAGCACATGGAGCCCCCTGCAATTTGGAACTCCTTAGGGCTCCATGCTTCCTTCTCTAGTAATGGCATCCCTCCTCCCGGTGCACAGGCTGGAGCCCTCGGATCACCTCTTACTCCAGCTTTCACCTTCTCTCCCATCAAACTTTCCCAAGTGTCACTGACTACCCTTCATACTCACTGCCACCACCCCACACTCAGGCTGTATCTTAACTCTTCTGGGATGATGGTTACTGAGGCTTTTGAAGGGGTCATCCTGACAGTGATCATCCCTCCAGAATCATCTTCCTGACACCACTGTGCTCAGGCCACAGTCCCATCACCTGCAGGAAGGGTAGAAGGTTCTCAGGCCTACAAGCAGGGTACACAAGGCTCACTGCAGTGAGGGTCTACGGGCCGCCACAGTCACTCTCTTGCTAGCTTCTCTAGCCCAGCACCTGGGATGTGGACTGGCTTGATGCTCAGCCTGAACATGCGAGTTGCTCATTCACATCCCATGCCATGCCCGGAAGGTCCTGCCCACCTCTGCCCGGGGATGGTGTGAAATGGCACATTCTGCCGCTTACCAGGCAGGACTCAGCTCAGGGACATTCCATTCTGTGGGCCACCCTCACCCACAGAATGGCGTGGCCCTTCCTTTGTTCCAGACCCCTCTCACTGCACTTCGCTTTGACCTATATTACTGCCACCACCCCTCCCAGGCTGAGTTCATGGAGGACAGCCATTGTACCTCGGTCATCTCTGCAGCCCCAGACTTGCAGAGTGATTGGTGTACTAGATCACCGGGGAGCAAAATCTTTCAAACGAGGAACTATCCAGTAAAAATAAAAACGTTTACACATCTTCTCTTATTTTTCCTAATTATTTATTTAAATATATATCTAAAGCTCCAGCAAAGCTTTTTTATTTCACTGTCACTAAGACACTTGTATTTTTGGCTAACCTTTTAGGAATTCTGAAACAGCACACTTTCCAGAATGTCGAGATAACCTCTGTGTGAGCTTCTGTGGTTTGGTATGGAGAGAGATTTGAAAAGCTTGGGAGAAAGAGGTGAATTAGCACTGGAAATTGACAAACAACAAAACAGCCTATTCCAACAGTCTGAGGTGCTGGTGAGCAGGGAAGGAAGCGTGACAGATCACATGAAATTATAAGTTAATAAGTGACTGTCCATTCCCACCCCTAAGCTGCTAAGCTGGCAGGTGATGGGCAAGACTTAGCACTGCCTCAGCAGAGAGGCCAGACTGAGAGATATTAAGCCTCTTACAGGACGTATCTGACTCCTTCCTTTGCATTATTAGGATACCACATGAGATGGTGTCCTAACATCATACCTGTGTGCTTGGTCCCAAGTGCCTCAGCCTGAAGGAGCCCCCTGTGATTCGACAACTTTACCATTTCCCTTTTCCTGAAACCAGGTGGTTGGCTGCATGGCAAAGCATTGGGCTTTGGGCTACCATTCGTTACAGTAGGAACTTAACAAATGTCCTTGATCCCAGATGACCATGGGGGTCTTCCTACTGGCCTTGTGGAAAGACAGAATGAAACAGAATAATAGTTTCATTCCTGTTTACCACAATATTACAGTCTCCAGTAGCTTTGAGCCTCCAGATAAGTCTACCTCCTAACCACAGAGAACTTCAAGAAACTGTTGTTCAAGCCCAAATCATACTCAACAGTGAAAGGTTGAAAGTTTTTCCTTTAAGGTCGGGAACAAGGCAAGGTACCAATTCTTCCCACTCCTATTGAACATAGTACTGGAAGTCCTAGCCAGAGCAATTAGGCAAGGAAAAGAAATAGAAAGAAAGCATCTACATCAGAAAAGAAATAAAATTATTTCTATTTGCATATGATATGATCTCATATGTAGAAAATCCTAAAGACTCCACTAAAAAACCATTAGAATAAATGAATTCAGTAAAGTTGCAGGATATAAAATCAAACTGATATACAAATCAGTTATGTTTATATACACTAACAATGAACTATCTGAAAAATAAATGTAAATAATCCCATTTACAGTAGCATTGAAAACAATAAAATAGGAATAAATTTAACCAAAGAGGTAAAAGATCTGTCCCCTAAAAGTACAAGATTAATGAAAGAAAGTGAAGAAGACACAAATAAATGAAAGGATGATCTCATATGTTCATGGATCAGAAGAATTAATGTTTAAATGTCCATACCACCCAGAGCCATCTATAGATTCAGTGCAATACCTATCAAAATTATAATGGCATTCACTCCAGCAACAGAAAAACCAATCCTAAAATTAATGTGAAACCCAAAATCCCACGAACAATCAAAGCAATCCCGGGAAAGAATGAAGCTAAAGATATCACATTTCCTTATTTCAAAGCCATAATAATCAAAACAGCATGGTACCGCCATAAAAAAGAACATGTAGACCAATGGAACAGAATTAAGAGACCAGAAAATCCTTTACCCTTGCCCATATACAGTCAACTAATATTTCACTGGGGAGTCAAAAATACTCAGTCGGGAAAGGATACTCTCTTCAATAACTGGTGCTGGGAAAACTGAATAACCACATGCAGAAGAATGAGATTGGATCACTATCTTATACCACTCACAAATTAACTCTAAATGAATGAAAGACTCAAATAGAAGACCTGAAAACCTAAAACTCCTAGAAGAAAACATAGGGAAAAGCTCCTTGACACTGGTCTTGGTAATAATTTTTTGGATATGACACCAAAAGTCAAGCAACAAAAGCAAAAATAAGCAAATGGGACTACATTAAATTAAAAAGCTTCTGCACAGAAAAAAAAAACAACAATATGAATAGGCAACCTATGGAATGGGAAGAAATATCTGCAAACCATTTATGTGATAAGGGGTTAATATCCAAAATATATAAGGAACTTATACAACCGAATAGTGAAAAAAATTCTGCCTATTTAACAAATAGGTAGAGGACCCGAATAGACATCTTCCCAAAGAAGACATACAAATGACCAACAGACACACGAAAAGATGTTCAGTATCACTAATCATCAGGGAAATGCAAATGAAAAACCACAATGAGATCTCACTTCACACGGTCAGAATGGCTGTTATCAAAAAGACAAGCGATAACAAGCGTCGGCAAGAGAAGGGAATCATTGCACACTGTTGGCAGGAATGTGAAATGGTGCAGCCACCGTGGAAAACAGTATGGAGGCTCTTCAAAAAATTAAAAATGGAACCACCATATGATCCAGCAATCCCACTTCTGGGATGTATCTGAAAGGGCTGAAATCACTACCTGGAAAAGATATCTGCACTCCTATGTTCACTGCAGGATTATTCACACTAGCCAAGATATGGAAGCGACCTAAGGGTGTGCCTATGGATGAAGGGATACAGATGCATGCACCTGAACAAGGAAATATTTTTCAGCCCTGCCAAGGTAGGAAATCCTGCCATTTGCAACAACATGGATGGACCTTGTAGGCTAAGTAAAATAAGTCCGACATAGACAAATACTGTATGAACTTATTTATTATATGTGGAATATAAAGAAGCTAAAGTCACAGAAATAGAGACTAGGTGGGAGCTGCCAAGAGTTGGGTGGAGGAAATGGGTGAAGACGGTCAAAGGGTACCAGCTTCCAGTTATAAGATGAGTAAGTTCTGGAGATCTAAAGTACAGCACAGTGACAACAGTTAACAATACTATATTACATGCTCGAAAGTTGCTAAAGGACTAGATCTTAAATATCTCATTTCCCCCCCCACACCTCACAAAAAGCTACTTATGTAAGGCAGTATATATGTTAATCAACACTATTGTAGTATATTATAGTAACCATTTCACAATGTGTGTATCAAATCATCACATTGTACACCTCAAACTTACACAATGTTATATGTCAATTACATCTCAATAAAGCTAGAAAAAAAACAGTATAGACAAAACTGAAAAAGAAACTGCTGTTCAGTATTTAGTCACTTACACCCAGTCAAATTCACTAATAATCAGTGTGCCATAAACTAGAAAAATGTCATTTCCATGCTCTGCTCTTCAAACATGAGCCTAGAGCTTGGCAACACGTCCCCACAGATTTGACATTCTCTGCACCTGAGTTGTCTCGTCCCCTGGTCCTGTCTGGGTGACTCGTGCAACTGTCCATGACGGAGCCTCCCTCGGCACCTCAGCCAGGGGCCTGCTTCCTGTGGCCCAGCCTCCCAGACGTCAAGATCTCTGAATAGAAGGTTTAGACATTCCATTTCTTTTTGCCCCCGATTAGTAAATCGAGATTCAGCGGCTGAGGCCTCCTGTTAGAAACTGCTAAGTTTCCACGTTCATATGTGAAACGATGAGAAAGTGCCTATCATGTAAACAGCCTGTTTAAATGCTGTGAGGCGCTGTTTAAGTTATATCATTAATGTTTTAATTGCAGTACAAAATGCATTCAGTCAGATGTTCCACCTTCGTAAATCTTAAGTTTATAGCTTGATGATTTTCAACACGTGTATATACCCATATTAACCACCCAGATAAAGATGCATAAATTTCCCGTATCCCAGTTTGTTCCTCCCTCCCAGTCAATACCCTTCTCTCCCACGCCGTGATTCCCCACACCGCCATCAACTAATTTTGCCGCTTATTAAACGGACGCTGGATGTATGGAGTCATATATTATCAACTCCTTTGTGTCAGGCTTCTTTCACTAAACATACTGTCTATGAATTTTCTCATGTTGTTGCATGTAACAGTAATCTATCCCTTTTTGTTGCTGAGTAGAATTCCACTGTATGAATATACCACAGCTGGTTGGTTAATCCAGTTCTCATGTCGATGGACATTTGGGTTGTTCTCACTTGGGGGCTAGAATTGATAAAGCTGCTATAAACATTCTTGTGCATGCTTTCATTTTTCTCGGGTAAACACCTCGCGGGGGAGTTGCCGGTCATAGAGTAGGAATGTATTTTAACCTTATAAGGAAATGCCAAACTGTTTTCTGTCATTGCCCTTTTACCCTACCAACAGCAATGCATTTTCTCGTTGCTCCACATTGTCACCAGGATCGAGTGTCATCTGTCATTCTAGTTCAAACCATTTCAGTACGGGCGTCGTGGTATTTCACTGTGGTTTTAATTTCTATTTCCCCGATGACTAATATGGTTGAGCAAGGTTTCATGTGCTCATTACCATCCTTTCATCTCCTCTTGTGAAGTGCCTTTTCAAGTCTTCTGTGCAAAAAAAAATTTTTTTTTTTTTTTGGATTGTGTCTTTATTATTGAGTTGCAGTTCTTTACGCATTCTGGATAAAAATCTTTTGCCAGATACGTGCATTGCAAATAATTTCTCCGAGGTTAAGGTTTGCCTTTTTGTTTCTTTACTGGCGTCTTCAGGAGAACGATTTTTTTTTTTCTTGGTTTTGAAAAAAAAAAATCCAGTCAGAAGATATTTAATATAATGGTCAGTGCTTCTTACCTCTTTTCTAAGGAATCTTGGTTTACTCCAACTCCACAGAAATATCCTCTTTGGTTTTTCCCTTTTGCGAGTTTTATGGTTTGCGTTTACATTTAGAGTCTATCATCAATCTCAAATTAACTTTTGTGTGTTGTGCAGGGAATAAATCAAGGTCCCTTTTATTCCCCATTCAGATATCTAGTTTCCATTCAGATATCTAGTTTCTGGCACAATTTGTTGAAGAAATTACCTTTGCATTATTTAATTTCCTTTGTACCCTCGTCAAAAATCAAATGAACATATATGTGTGGGTCAATTTCTGGACTTTATGGTGTTCCATTAATCTGTTTTTTTTTTTAATTTTTTAATGTTTATTTATTTTTGAGAGAGAGAGACAGAATGTGAGGTGGGGAGGGTCAGAAAGAGAGGGAGACACAGAATCCGAAGCAGGCTCCAGGCTCTGAGGGGTCAGCACAGAGCCCGACAGCACGTGGGGCTCGAACCCATGGACTGAGATCATGACCTGAGCCAAAGTCGGTCATCCAACCAACTGAGCCACCCAGGCGCCCCAGTCTGTTTGTTTATCCTTATGCCAATCCGGTACCGTCCGGATTACTGGAGCATTAACAGAAATTATGAAACCAGGTAGTGCAAAGGCTTCCACATTTCTTCAGCTTTCTCATAGTTGTTTTGGTTAGTTTAGGCCATTTACATTTCCATATGAGTTGTCACATCAGCCTGTGAGTTCCTACAAAAGTTCTGGCTGAGATGTTTGATTGAGATGGTGTTGAATCTATTGACCAATTTGAGGAGAATGAACATTATAGCAATATTGAGTTCTTCCATGCACAACATGGCATACTTCTCCATTTATTTAGGCTTTCTTTAATGATTTTCTGCAACTTTTTAAAAAAATTTTTTAATGTTTATTTATTTTTGAGAGAGACAGAGACAGAATGGGAGTGGGTTAGGGGCAGAGAGAGAGGGAGACACGGAATCCGAAGCAGGCTCCAGGCTCCGCGCTGTCAGCATAGAGCCCGAACTCAAACTCACAAGCTGCGAGCTCATGACCTGAGCCGATGTTGGACACTCAACCAACTAAGCCACCCAGCCGCCCCTACTTTCTGCAACAATTAAAGTTTTCAAGATCTAGATCTTGCATTGCTTGAATTTTTATTGTTAAATATATTCCTAAGAATTCATGCTTTTTTAATGACATCATAAATTTTATTTTTAAATTTTGTTTCCCAGTTGTTTATTGATGTTATGTAAAAATAAAATTTATTTTGGATATTGAGTTTGTACCCTGTAAACTATTGATTTATTAGTTCTGGTAGTATTTTGGGTTTTTCTGTTTTTTGGTAAATTCTCTCATATTTTCCATGTAAACAATTATTTCATCTGCAAATTAAGATAGACTTATTTCTTCCTTTACGATCTCTATGTCATTTATTTCTTTTTCCTGTCTTGTTGCCCAACTAGAATATCCAGTGTAATGTCAAAAAGAAGTGGTAAAATGAACTTTCTTGCCTTGTTCTCTATTGTAAGGAAAATGTGCAATATTTCTTCATTAGATATGATGCCAACTATTGGTTTATTATAAATACGCTCTTTCAAAATTGAGGAAACCACTTTCTATTCCTAGTTTGCTAAGACTTTTTAAACATGAACCTGTGTTGGATATTGCCAAAATTCTTTTCTGCACTATATAATCATGTAATTTTTCTTCTTTATTTTGTCAATATTGCAATTTGCGTTCACAAACATATTTGAATGTTAATTCAAACTTGCATTCCTGGAAAAAACATCACTTGGTGATGTATTTTCTTTTATATACTGCTGGATTCGGCCATTAATATTTTATTATACATTTCTACCTGTATTCATAAAGAATATTGATTTATAATTTTTTTGTAATGTACTTATTAGTTCTTGGTATCATCAGTCATATGGTTTTTGAAAGAGTTTTGTGTAAGACTGGTATTTTTTTTATCTTTAAATTCTGATAAGATTCAACAGAAGAACCATCTGGACCTGGGGCTTTCTTTGTGGAATGTTCCCATTACAAATTAAATTCATTTAATAGGTATTTTTAGAGCTTCCATTTTTTGCTTGCTTTTGAAAGTTGTATTTTTCCAGGAGTTTGTTCTAAGTTCTTGAATGTATTTGCATAAAATTGTTCATAATATTCCCTTTTTGTGTTTTTAACATCTATCCTGTATGTTACAATATCTCCTCTTCCATTCTTAATATTATTAGTGCTTTATCCCTTTTCTCTTGATCAATCTTGTTAAGGATCAATCAGTTTCATCAATCATTTTAAGAACACACTTAGATTTCTTGATTTTCTCTATAGTTTGCTTCCTACTTTATTAATTTCTTCCTAATCTTTATTGTTACCTTTATTCTACTTATTTTGCTCTTCCTTTTCTAGCTTCTTAAGGTAGAAGCTTCCTGCATTTATTTAAAATCTTTTTTTTTCACTTTCTAAGATAAATATTTCAAGTTCTAAATTTCCTTGTGAGGAAATTTCACTACACCCTACAAAATTTGGTATGTTGTGTTTTCATTATCATTTGGTTTGAAATACTTTCCATTTCCCATAGTGATTCCTTCTTTGATTCACAGATTATTTAGAATTGTGGGAGACTTTCCAGACATCATTTTGTTTTGATCTCTAATTTAATTCCATTGTTGATAGAAAAGACATTCTATCTTTTAATCTTTTGAAAAGTTTATTGACTGACATTACTGAGACTTATCTTATGGCAGCACTGTAATCCTGGGTGCAGTTTTCAAGAAATATCTATATATCCTAAATAGGTCAGGTTGAATGATAATGCTGTTCACAGTATTGTAGTCATACTGAACCTCTGTCTACTAGTCCCATCAGTTACTAGATTTGTCTGTCCCTCCTTTGAGTTCTGTCAATTTCTGCTTCGAGTATTTTAAATCTTTGTTATGGTGCATATCTGTTTCAGGCTATTCTCTCTTCTTGATGCAGTGACCTTTAAATCATCATGAAATGACCCTCTTTATCCTTGGTAATACTTTTTGTCTTAAAAGTTGGCTTTATCTGATATTAATATAGGCTCTCCTATGTTCTAGTTGCATGCTATATCCTTTTATTGTCTCTTTTTTTTTTTAAATTTTTTAATGTTTATTTATTTTTGAGACAGAGAGAGACAGAGCATGAATGGGGGAGGGGCAGAGAGAGAGGGAGACACAGAATCGGAAGCAGGCTCCAGGCTCTGAGCCATCAGCCCAGAGCCTGACGCGGGGCTCGAACTCACGAACCGTGAGATCGTGACCTGAGCTGAAGTCGGACGCTCAACCGACTGAGCCACCCAGGTGCCCCCCTTTTATTGTCTCTCTTTACCTTTAAGGCATATGGATGGAATTTTTGTATTTTTAACCCTCTGTGATGATGTTTGCCTTTCCATTGGAATGTTCAGTCCATTTACATGTAATGTAATTATTGATTGTGTTTGGTGTAAGTCTACTTGTAGTCTATCTCTTTGGGTCTTTAATTTTTGTTCCTCCTTCTATGACTTCTTCTGGATTAACTAAAGAGTTTTCTTTTTGTCTCAGTCTACCTTCTCTATTATAATATGTATTATTTACTTATAACAGTCTGCCTTTAATTAATAACACTCACATATAATATAAGAACCTTATAATAATATAATTCCATGTATACTACATCCCATCTTTTGTGCTATTGTTGTCATATATTTTACTTTTATGTACTCTGCAAACTCTAAATAATTATAATTAATTTTGCTTTAAATGACCAACTGAACTATAAAAAGTTGAAGATAAGAAGGAAAATTGCCATTAATATTTACCTATACATTTTGCATTTTCAGTGTTCTTCTTTTCTTTGGATTTGAGTTCCCATGTAATTTTGCTTTGTTCAGCTTGGAGAACTTTCCTTAGCATTTCTTGGAATACAGGTCCCTGGTAACAGTTCTCTCAGCTATCCTTTACCTGAAAATATCTTCAATTCATTTTTGATATATGTCTTTGCTGGATCTACAACTCCAGGTAGACAGCTTTACTTTGTCTTTCTCTTGGCAGCCCTTTAGAGAGATCTTTTGCACTGGCTTTTGACTCTGTGGTTTTTAATGAAAGTCAATCCTCATTCTTATCATTGCTTTCGTATGTGTTTTCCTCTCTGGCTACTTTTACAAATTATTCTTTATCTTTGGTTTTCAGACATCTTTGGTTTTACTCTGATATGCTCCCGTTTTTGTGATTGTTTGTTTTTTAATCCTCTCTGCTTGAATCTTGCTGCATTTTTGAATTAAAAAAAATTTTTTAATGTTTATTTTTGAGAGCGAGCGAGCGAGCAGAGGAGGGGCAGGAAGAGAGAGGGAGACACAGAATCTGAAGCAGGCTCCAGGCTCTGAGCTGTCAGCACAGAGCCCAGTGTGGGGCTTGAACTCACAAACTGTGAGATCATGACCTGAGCTAAAGTCTGATGCTTAACCTACTGAGCCACCCAGGTGCCCCTTGCTGAGCTTTTTGGATTTGCATGCTATCATTTTTTTTTAAAAGAAAACATTTGGCTAATACTTTTTCTGTTCTGTTCTCTGTTATCTTCTTCTAAGACTCCAATCATATATATACTAGAGTATGTGATCCTGCCCCACAGGTCATTGAGGCTCTGTTCATTTTATCAATCTTTTTTATTTCTGTGCTTTAGTTCAAATTATTTCTATTGATTTGTCTGTTCACTGACTCTTCCCTCTGTTCTGTCCAATCTGTTGTTAATCTGTAATCTCATCCAATAAATTATTCATTTATTGATAATATTATCTTTTTTAGATTTATCCCATTTAGTTCTTTCTTTTTAAGAATTTCCAAAAGTCTTCTGAAATTTTAATGTATTATATCCCATCCACTCTTTAATAAACTCACTGTATGTTTTCAAAAGCTCTTTTCTTCTAATTTCAACACCTGGGTCATTTGGGGAGTCTTTTTCTATTTACTGGTTTTTCTCTTGATTGTGCATTACATGTCCTTATTTCTTCACATGTCTGATAACATTCTATTGTATATTGGACAATGTGAATGATACTCATTCTAGATCCTGTTGTGTTCTTCTAAAGAGTGTTGAGGTTTTTTTCCAGCGTTAAGTTAGATCACTAGCAGATAAACTTGGATTTGTGGAGGCTGTTTTACGCTTTGTCAGAAAGAATATTTTTGGTTTTGCCTTTAGTCTGTTTTAATTTTACCTTTAGTCCTTGGGTGAATCTCTTTTCCTGGGACATAGTCTTATACATAAGGTAGGGCCCTCCTAGGACTTCATTGGAAAGCCCCTTGACTTTGCCTTACCCTTCTAACTTGGCAGGATTCAAATTACAAATTCTGCTTCCTATGTAGTAGGCAACAGTTGAATTCTCTGCTCAGCTCTTTAATCCCTCCAGATTAAAAATCCCTTGAGTTCTTTGGGGTCTTGTCCATCCATGCATATTTCATACATGAGTCAAGGATTTGAATAATGTTCATACACATATTTTGAAGTTTCCTTCTCTGTGGTTCCCTCCTTGTTCTGGATTTTTCGCTTTGATTTGCAGTCTTTCTGACAGTCCCAGACTCCATCTGCTGAACTCTTCATGACATTAAGATTGTGATTTCCATGTGATAACTTCCTCTTTAACCTAAGTGCAGGAAAAGGCTTTCCAACTGTCAGTTACAATTCAGAGACAATAAAAACGAATATTACTACATTTAACTACATAAAAGTTAAAAAAAATTTTTTTTTTGCATGGCAAAAATCACCACAAATGGTCAAAAGACAAGTGACAAACTGGGAGAAAAATTATGCAATGTGACAAAGGGCTAAGATCTTTAATACAGAAAGTAGTCTTAAAGACGGATGGACAAAAGACCAAAAGCTCTATGGATAAATGGGAAAATGATATGAATAGACAATACATGAAAAATATGTTAAAATGGCCCTCACACTGACAAAAACTGTTCACTCACTTACTTACACTTTTTAAAAAAATTATTTTAATGTTTTATTTATTTTTGAGACAGAGAGAGACAGAGCATGAGCAGGGGAGGGGCAGAGAGAGAGGGAGACACAGAATCCGAAGCAGGCTCCAGGATCTGAGCTGTCAGCACAGAGCCCGACGCAGGGGTGGAACTCACGGGCTGGAACTCACGGAACTCATGACCTGACCTGAAGTCGGACGCTTAACCAACTGAGCCACCCAGGCGCCCCTCACTTACTTATACCTAAAGAAGTATAAGTTAGACCAAAACAGAGATACCATTTCTCACCTATCAAATTGGGGGTTGGGGGAAGCATGAGGACAGGTTCTGTTGATGAGACTGTGAAAAAATGAACATTATCTGGTGGTGAGGATGGGGGCTAGGGATGCAAAGTGGTACAACTCTTCCGAAGCAGAATTTGACAATATCTAACCAAACTACATATGCACTTACTTTGGGCCCAGTGGTCGAATTTCAAGACATCTTCCCTGGAGATACACATTAAGCAATACTAAAATTTATATGCATATGGCTATTTACTGCGGCATTATTTCTAGTTGAAAAGTACTGAGAGGAAGATTAAGTGCCCGTGTATTAGAGAAGGGTTAAGTAGGTGACAGCACATCCACAGCATATTATTCTGATGCCATTTTTAAAAATGAGATGGATCTCTATGAAGTGATACAGAGTAATTCCCAAGACATACTACTGTTAAGTGGGGGTGTGGTGGGGGGAAGTCTAGAAGAGTATCTATGGCATGCTATCCTTCATGTAACAGAGAAAGCAATATAAGAAAATACACATGTTCCTGTGTATTTGGGGGGAGAAGAATAAAGGAAAAATAAGCTAAAAACTAAATAAAAATAAAAAGAACACCTCTAGGAGTATGTAGAGGGGAAAAAGGAAGAAATAAAAGTGTGGATGAGTATACCTTTCTAAAAGCTTTAAGTCCTGGAAACTTAGTAGTGCTTTACGTAGCTAAACCATGAATGGAGTAAAATCAACCAGGAAGATCCCAAAGTAGGAACAAATAGGAACAATTGAACTTACATAACAAACAACATAATCTCACTAAAGGATATGGAGAAGGAAACGAAAGTAAATTGGGAAATACTATTTTGTTTCGATACTATACGCTAAAAGAAGAATACGATATTCTAGTTAGTAAATGCGCTTCTCACAGAGGTATGGGTTAGCAATTCTGAAACTACTTACTGTGCATACTAAGGAAGATCAAATAAGTAAACACATATTAGACAATGAAATCCAGGTTTCTCACTGTCTCAGAGAAAGAAGTTACGAATAGCAAAGAGGGAAGGCTAGAATGAACCTTGTGGTTTTGGATTGGAATCAGAGGTATCAGCATAAGCTTGTGGTCTATACACACATACAGGTCTTGTGAGAACGTGTGAGTTAGTAAACATACATTTATTTCCTAGCTTAGAACAGCTAGAAGCAGTGACACCCCAGCAATCATCAGCACACCCAGAAACCAGGTGTTGGTTTTTAAATACCATTTTCCAATAAAAGGAAGCGGGGTTTCTTGGAAAATGATTATATGTCTGGCAGGGAAAATTCAAGATATGATACATTTTGTGGCAACAGAACATAAGGAAGTGCTTACTAAAAAAGAGAATAGTGACATATCGAAGGGATATAAGGAATAAGTAGAAGGAGCTCTCAATAGCCAAAACTGGAACAATTTGAGCAAGAAAATAAATAATGATGGTATCAGACTGCAGCCCAAACAGAGAAACGATATTGCTGAGTCTACACTGATATAAATAATAACTAATTGAATAAATAAGTAGTTGCAGGAGAAGGGACAGTTCTTGGTTCTAATTAACTAATGTAATCGGGATGGGGGACACAGAAATTCCCCACTAGGCATACACCATAGTATTCAACATTTCCAGGAAGATTCATAGATGGACACGGGTAAAAGTTTGAGGAAAAACAGGATATCTACATAATCAAGCATCAGTCTAATCTCTGCTCTTGGTGACTGTGTTACCTTGAAGAAAACACTAGCCTTCTTCATCCTCAGGTTGCCTATCTGTAAATGAGCGAGTTTGACTAGTTCACCCTGAGGGACCCTTCTAGTTCTCACACTCCAAAGGAAATGACCACACCTCCCAGGGAGTAATCAGGAATACAATTTTCTTTTCCTTTCCTTTCTCTTCACTTCCCCTTCCTTCTTTCTTTTCCATTCGCTCCCCATAGTAGGTTTCCCTAGGAAGAGAATTTAGGGTGCTCTCTATGAGAGAAAGGTGGAGTAAGTCAGAAGTGAGGGAAAAAGAGAAAATGCAACTGGGCTGCTACAGGGCGGAGAAGAAAGTAAGAGAGAGGAACACATCACAGAACAGAAACATTTCCTATGACCAGCAGCAACAAGGGGAAAGTGCCAAGCTAATGCTTGGGAGCACCATCCACTGGGGAAGCAGGCGCAGTCAGCCTCAGATCTTCTTGCCCATCCACTCTGGGGTCTCACAAGACCAACATCTACCCTTTCCTCAGCCACCAAGTACGGCTTGCTGTGAGAAGTGGCAGTCAGTTACCCTCTCCCTTTCTCTGGAGTTGCAGGACTTTAAGCCTTATCTCTCACTGAGAAATGGGCACATGCTCCCCATTGAAGGAATTTCAAGCACCGGTCAGCAGAGAAGGAGCCACACTTCTGCACAGGTGGCCTTTGCATAGGCAGCACCCATGCTGCGAAGATACAAAGGCCCCTCCATCAGACTGTCCTGGTCTTCTGATCATTTCCTCAACTCAACTTGAGTAAGAAGATGCATCAATATCAATGCAAAGTATGAACTCAGGAAATTTGGTTTCTAATCCTGTTTCCTAGCTTTGATGATCTGTCTCTGGAACAAAGCTCTTGGCATTTCTGTGCTATGAGATTTTTAGTAAAACATCTGCTATTCAGGCCACTGTATTGGCTTTTAAAAATGTAACAAACACAAGCCAGCTGCTGTCACTCTCTTGTTCCCTCTCCCGACCCTCAAACTCTCAGAGAAGCACAAACAAACCGGCACCAGAGTTTTTCCTCTCTTTGGGCTTGTCGACGATGGCAGTTCCAAGATCCTCTCCGGATCTACCAGCTACCTGGTGACCAAAGCTCCCGAGGACCTATGACCGATGGACATCATTACAGCCCTACCTGCAGCACCAGCCATGTGTATGCCATCCAATACCTAACACAGTACCTAACACATTTTGCACAGACAAGAACTCAGATAAGATTCCAAACCCCAACCTGCTGACCTGAGTGAAGATGCTGTCAGTCTAAAATTATAACAAACAAAATAGCTGGCATCATCTGTTAGAAAGACAGTCTTTACAGAAGTACTCTGGCTTTATTATGTTTTCAAGATCTAAATTAAGAGTTTTAAAGGCACACACACACACACACACACACACACACACGCAGTCAGGTGGCGCGCTGACCACAACAGTAAAAAACCATATACAGAAAGCTCTAGAAAGTCACATCTCTGATAACCTTATTTCCAGCCTCCTCACCAATTCTTCTCCATCCAAATCTCAAACTCTGAATAAGGAAAAATAACTTAGGGTAGTTGTTTCCAAGTTAGTTTACTGCCCCTGGATTTTGAGAATGATTCATAATGTTCATCGGCAGACTGCTTCCCTTTTCACTTTAACTCAGACTTGCAGTGTGGTGGAGGGCACCATGAATCAGATTTGTAAAATCACTCTTTTCCAGGTCATTCTTACACACCCTACCAGTGTGGTAGAAGAAGGTTACAGGTGCTAAGAGATGGAACATGAATCAGCTCCCAGTGAACTAGAACTATCACCCGATCTGGATTCACATCCCTCTACCCACCCAATGTTTGTTATGTATATTTGGAAGTAAATAGTCATTTGTTAAACATATTGTTTACGGAGGGCCTATATTTTTCCCCATAGCTTTTTCTCCATACAATGACATAAGTCCTTAACAGAATATTCTCAAAGCGACAAGCCATTGTTTACGAGTTTACTTTTTCTTCCCACTAACGGGAAAATGATGTAGCAGTCTTGATGAGCGAGATTTGCAGCATGACTTTGGAAAATTGGAGAAGGGGGGCTTCTAAGGGAAGCTATGGGGCTGTGCTCCCTTTGTGGCCACCAGCACACTGAAGGACACTTCCTGGCCCTATTTTCAGTTTAATTCTGGGTAGGAGGCAGATAGGCTATCTAATGTGAGAAGAGGTTGGCTAAGTAACTCTAAAATAAAAAGAGCATTACAAAAAATGAAGAAGAAAAGCCGATTTCTGAAGCCCATTCATATTTTCACCCCTTTAAAAGATTCTGAACCAAATCACAGGCTTGTTTTTACAAGATCTTGGCATTCTAGATGAAATCACCCACCTTCGGACATTGCACAAAGACTACTGTCCCACCTCCATGTGAGTTAGATGTTCAAATTACTGAACAGATTGTTTTATTTCAAGATATACCAAATTAATGTAGGTAGACATAAGCCAACATACAGCTAGCTGAATAAACAGCTGAATCAAAAATACAAACTAAGATATAGAAGTCAATATTCTTTCCTCTAAGCTTGTAGGCTTTGGCATAATTTAGCACTTAAGTTATTTCATTTTCGTGGGTTACAACTAGCAGACTTATCCCAAGGCAGAAGCATATCTTAATAATTTGTGGGCTTCCCATGCTTAAGCCCTAGAAAATTGTTCTGCTCAATGAATATTTAAATTGACCATGAAAATAGTTACATTAATGATAGCAGCTAAGATAATTCACATGAGGGCAAGGTTTATTATTTTTAAAAAGTTCTTCTTCTTCTCCTTCTCCTCCTTCTCCTTCTCCTTCTCCTTCTTCCATGTTCTACCTTATTCCAGCCTTGCAGCAAGTTTGTATTATGTCCACTCTTATTATCCCAAATGTATAGATATAGAAGCAGAGGCTCAGAAGCAGTAAAATATATTTGTCTGATTTGAAAACCCTTGTATTTCCTTGCCACGCCATATGCCTAACTTTTTTTATGTTCAGAAAACACGTGTGGGTGCAAATTTTCTTTTCTCAAAATTAGAAAATCAATACTCATGAACAATTTGCTCTCTTGCAGAGAACAATTATAAGTAAAAAATGGCTCTGAAAATTTAGTAAAGTACCAGGGAGCATCTAAATACCATGCCGAAAACAATAAAAAGTAGGTATTTTGCAGGGGACCTATGTTTCTAGTGTCAGTAAAATAAAAATACAAAGAGAAGATGACAGGCTCCCAAATCCTGACGATAAAAAAGTTAGAAAGCTGGAGAAATAAAGTGTTAGGAAAATGAATGTGGAGAAATGCATGGCTGGGGAAGTACAATCTGGTTCGACATTTGTGGAGAACAATGTGGCAGTATGTAAAGCCTAAAAACTGCACACTGTTAAGAATGTTCCTAGTGGCACCGTCTGTAATATAAACTGAAACCCAAGAAGCATTAGAATATCGTACAATCATGCTCTTATTGACAAAGAAAGAATGCCGTCTCATTTTATTAAGTGGAAATATTGATTAAAACATTACAAACTCCTTTTGTATTTTGCTTCAAAAAATGTGTGCATCAGTGCCGAAGCTCTTAAACAATTTTTGCTTGCAGATCCCATATTAGTTATCTATTGCTGTACAACCGATTATCTCCAAATTTAGCATCTTAAAACAAAGAAACTTTTGTTATCTGACATGGCTTCTGAGGCTTAGGAATCTGGGCATGTCTTGAGTGGGTGCTTCTGGCTCAGGCCTTCAGGAGGCTCCAGTCAAGTTGTTGACTGCCCTGGTCCCTGTCGTCTCTGAATATCTGAATATGGCTGGAAGAGGCACCTCCATGCTCATTCACATAGCTTTTGTCAAGACGGTTCAGTTCTTTGCCAAAGTTCTTGCTCATGACGTGGTTTCCTTCAGAGCGAGGGAGAGACAGAGAGAAAGAAACTAAGACAGAAGCCATGGTGTCTTTTTAACACGATCTCAGAAGGGACATCCCATTACTTCTACTGTATTCTATTGGTTGCACAGACCAGCTCTGGCACAATGTATAAGGATGTGAGTAGCAGGAGGGAGGGATCCTTGAAGGCCATCTTGGATTCTATCACAGCCCATCCTCATCCCTTCCCAAGGGCCACAAAAATCTCATCCCATTACAGCAGTGATTCAAATCCCAGAATCCCATCATCTAAGTCTAGCCTGGGTACAGATTAGGTTTCCAAGATGTCACTCCTTAAGTACAGTTCCTTTTGATTTGAAGGCTTTTTTTTTAATATAAAATTTATTGTCGAATTGGTTTTCATACAGCATCTAGTGCTCATCCCAACAGGTGCCTTCCTCAATACCCGTCACCCCCCCCCCCTCCCATCCACCCCCCATCAACCCCCAGATTGTTCTCAGTTTTTAAGAGTCTCTTAAAAACTGATTTGAAGGCTTTAAAGAGACAAGTTATCTGTATCTGGCTGTACATGGCCAATATACAATAGTGGGAGAGGACTGGATAACCACTATACATATTCATGCTCAAAAGGGAAGAAAATGAGAGGAATAAAGGGGTCAGTGATCCATAGAAATTCTGAAATCCAGCTGATCAAATGTCAGAAGTTTTTTTTTTTTTTTTAATTAAGATTCAGTCCTACCCATGTCCAGCTGTTTTTATTCTCCACAGCCCTTGGTTTTCTTCCTCTGAGGCATTCTTTCCATTATCATGAAAGGTCCGCATCTTTGTGACTGAGTAGTTTTCTCAGCCTGCTCTCAGCTTGTAGAAGTTTCATGGCTCAAAGGCTCTATTCATTTTGTGCTATCTCTGTACCTTTCAGCACAAACTGAAAAATGTGACTGATATAATTCTCTTAGAAACTTTATACATCTTCTGTGAATCTTTTTTGGGGTTCAGTCCATTAGACAAAAAAATCCATATCCACAAATGTCTTTGAGATAGGCCTTCGGGGTGTGGAGAAGGCTAAAGAAGGATGCCTTTAAAAGCACCCTAGAAGCCTACAGTTGGACTGAAAAGATCCGTGAGGCATACCCTTAATCTCTTCAGAGGGCCTTTTGCCCTACTGAAGACCCATCTTTGATCTTTCTCAGTTCTTAAAAGGATTTCACTTACATCTTGGGCTTTATCTTTAGACCGTGCATTCCTGAGAGTGCTCTGGATTATATCTTTGCTCTGAAGCCATCTTCTATGTTTCTTTTGGGTAGGATTAGGTCTTCCAAAAATACATATTGAAGCACTAATCCCCAGTATCTGTGAATGACACCTTATTTGGAAATAGGGTCTTTGCAAGTTAAGATGAGGTCATCCTTGGAGTAGGGTCGGCCTTAGTCCATATGACTCGGTGTCCCCATAAGAAGAAAAGAAGATATAGACACACAGACTGAAGAATGCCACACGGTGACAGAAGCAGAGATTGGAGTGATGCGGAGACAAGCCAAGGAATACCAGCTGCCAGGAACCACCCCTGTGGTACTTTGTCATGGCAGCCACAAGAAATTACAAGATGGTGAGCCTGGGAATCTTCAAAACCACAGCAAGTCTTAGTTCCTTCCTGTTAAACACTGTTTCCTTCAGCTTCTCTCTGTCTTTTGGCGTTGTACTCTAAGCAGCCAGAAGAAAGCAGACCCTGTGGACACTTTCAGGCGCTGAGGTATGTTTTCCACTTTCTGTATCACTACAGACACAACAGTGTTGCTTAAGTTCTGCCGCTCCATAGCAAGAATCCCCTTTCCTCCAGTTTCCAATAATATTTACTCACTTTCCTGTAAGTCCTCACCCACAGCTTTATCAAAGCCCAGACGGCTTCTATGAACGATTTCTTCAAGGCATTTTAGGCTTCTATTGAGCTCTTCTTCTCTAAGACTCTTCTCGAAGCTCACTCCTGGTTCCAAGACCACACCCACATTTTGAGTTTGGGTTACATCATCACCTAGCTTGAGGTGCCCAAATCTGTGTGAGGTATCTATTACTCTGTAACACATTGCCCCCAGATTTAACAGATTAAAACAAACGCTCATTATTCAGAGTTTCTGGAAGTCAGGAATGCAGAAGCTGCTTAGCAGGGCCGTTCTGGCTTCATGTATCTCCAGGTTAAAACTTAAGTCAGTTAAAACTCAAGACAAGGTTTCCCACAGAGTGGGTAATCCAAGAAAGAGAGAAAGAATGAGCAACAGAGTGACCAACATGGAAGTCACCATGTTTGTTTTTTTTAATAATCTCATCTCAGAGGGGACATGTTATCACTTCTGCTGTATGTCACACAGACCAATTCTGGTACAATATGGGAAAGGACTACGCAAGGGTGTAAATACCAAGAGGGAAAGATTCTTGGGGGTACGTTGGAAGCTGGCTACCACAGATATATCTTATTTGGCACATAAAAGTTCACAGTTATAGCATCATCAATTTGGCTGTGTACTGTTTCACACTTTTGCATTTTTTGTTAAGATCAACATCACTAACGGTTATGAGGTGAATTATGTTTCCTCCAAAATCCATACTTGAAAGTCTCAATCTGCAGCACCTCAGAATGTGATGCTATTTGGAGATAAAGTCTTTAAAGAGGTGATTAAGTTAAAATGAGGCCATTAGGATGGGGCCCCAGTCTAGTCTGACTGATACGCTTAGAAGAGGAACAGACACCAGGAAGGGCATGCACAGAGGGAGAATCGTGTGAAAAGACATCAAGAGGGCAGCCATTTGGAAGCCATGGGGAAGACCTCAGAGGAAACCAACTCTGCTGACACCTTGGCCTTAAACTTCTAGCCTCCACAACTGTGAGAAAATAAATTCCTATTGTTTAGCCAACCAATCTGTGGTGTTTTGTTATGACAGCCCAAGTAGACTAAAACACCAACCTTCTGAAAGACATCTGAAAATATCTTGCTGTTGCCCAATCTGTATTTTTTTTAAAAAATCATTTTTGTTTTGATGTATATAAGTATACATCAACATATATAATTAGATTTATTTCTATATAAAATGTATATAATTAGATTTATTTCTAAACTAAGCATCTATGCTTTCATTAGGAGAACTAAAACTCATTCATTTTATAGGCCATTTTAAATCTAATGCTCTAATCTAGAGGCGGATGCTGGAGGGATTTAAGTCTCTTTATAATGGAAATGTATGAGAAGATGCCTCTCCCATGATTTTTTTGTGGATTGAATTTAGGGATCATATTGTAATGGAAAAGGTGTTTTCAAGGAATTACCAGATCAGTGCAGTTGAAGACCAGATTGTTAATCTTTTGGGGCCAGAGACAGAGGACTTGCACTTAGCCAAATCAGACAAGAGTCAAGGGGATGTCACAATGATCAGGAAGCAGATTTCAAGAAGCAATCCTGGAGAAATTCTCAAACCAAGGAGCCCTCTTAAAACAGCCCTCTCGCCATGATGCAGGCAGAGCAAAAAAAAAAAAAAAAAAAAGCAGCGCTGGGGAATCTTTAAGGACCCTAAGAACATGCTTTCTAATTTGTTCCTTGCTCTGCCTCTGATTACACAAGCTTTTGGTCATTTATTTATCTTTGCTGTGTCTTCTGTAGCGATTTGGATAACAGGCATCCTGTGTTTGGTACTCATATTAACTTACAATGTAATGAGACGTATCTTAACCTAGGTTCCTTTAATGATCAAAGTCAGAACAAAACAGTGTCTTTTGCCTACCCTGCAATTAAAGTAAGAGATTGAGCATGTTTTTACTCTAGCTTCTATCTCACCTTAAAATATATTATAAACCCAATCTATTGTAGAACCAGTGAGTCAAATTTTTTTAATTGATGTTTTTCCCCAAAACACATTTTTAGATTCTGAACTTTGCAACTATTTTTTTTAATTTTTTTAAATGTTTCTTGTATTTTTGAGAGAGACAGAGTACAAGAAGAGGGAGGGGCAGAGAGTGAGGGGTACAGAGGATCTGAAGCGGGCTCTGTGCTGTCAGTACAGAGCCCATCGTGGGGCTTTAACCCCACCGTGGGAACAGCGAGATCATGACCTGAGCCGAAGTCAGGCACTTAACCGACTGAACCACCCAGGCACCCCTGAACTTTGTAACTAGTTTTAAAAAAACACCTACTTATTGGTTGGATTTAGGGGGACCACAAATCCTTTTATATCTTGGCCTCCTTATGTTGGAGCTATTAATTTTGATTTTTTTAAATGTCCTATAGAGCATGTCTTTGAATAATTTTAAGAAAGGCCAAATGAGTAAAATTGTTCCCTTTTAAAAAATTTTTAATGCTTGTTTTTGAGAGAGAGAGAGAGCGCGCGCGCGAGCATGAGCAGGAGAGGGGCAGAGAGAGAGGGAGACACAAAACTCAAAGTGGGCTCCAGACTCTGTGCTGTCAGCACAGAGTGCGAACTCACGAACTATGAGATCATGACCTGAGCTGAAGTCGGACGCTCAGCTGACTGAGCCACTCAGGCACTCCCAATGGTTATTTTTTAAATATATCTGATGTACATTTTCCCCCCAGAGAACAATGTGTCCATTTAACACAGAGACCATGATTTTTCAATTCCAATAAGGGCTAAAAATTATTCCAGTCATCAACTTTGATGGCAGCCAAATGATGGCTTGCGGGCGGAATTCGAAAAGTCAACACAAAAGGGTTCAACAGCAGCATCAGGGCCTCAGAGCAAGTGGGGCTTTCTGGGCAGACAAATGCCCTGTAGGAACTCCAGCCACTTCCAGAAGCTTCTGATTATCCTGACTTATCCTCTACTACATTTAGCAGATAGTTCACCAGCAAGAATATGCCTTAAACACATGTCAAAAGGAAAAAAAGAAACACACACACACACACACACACACACACACACACACACACACACAACGTATCTTTACCTTGTAATGAATTCTGGCCACCAAACTCCGGCGAAGAGCCCTTTCGCGAAAATTCACTGCTTTCAACAGAAAGGCGAGATTACCGACTGTGTCCACATCAAATGCCAAGAAACTGATGGAAAAACACAGTGACCATTATTATTATTTTGTCCTCACCAAAGAATTCAATTTGAGAAAAACAGACAGGGTTTGTTCTGTCAAAAATAAATTTTTTTTTCCAATAGAAAAGTAGTGTAAGTACAGTTGAGCCCCCTTCACCTCTCTCACTCGCCGTATTCATGCTTCTTTCAATATTCTGATGGGTACCTGGCTCTAGTTTATCCTATGTGGTTGTCCTTATGGTGTAAAAATAATTTGGCTTCCTGCTTCTTTTCACTTACTATTGTATTAGAGATAGTTAGTCAATATTTTATATAGTCTTTCTTCATTAAGAACTATATAATTTGCATCCATTGGGTTTATGATAATTTTCTCAACCATTGTTGGGCATTTGTTCTAATGATTGCAAGTGAATATTGCTCATCAAATACATCTGTCACAAAGTATTTGTCAAAGGCTAACATTTCTTAAATACATAATGTATCAGGACCTGTGCTAATTACCGCTGTGAATTATTCAACAATCTCAAAATTTCTACGATGCAGATACTATAATTATTCAATGTATAGTTTGGGAAACTGAGGCTCAGCAAGTTTCAGCAACCTGCTCAAGGTCACATGGGCAGAACATGCTCAGGCTCGTGTTTTGTCTTAGGGAACACTTGTATTTGAGGAAAGAGGAGGCCAAGAGGTCAGTGAGTGGGCTGTGGGCAAGTGCAGGGTAGAGTGTCCTGCAGAGATAATGACTCTCTTCAGCAGGTAGTCATTTCTATCTTCCCCATCTGGCAATGAGGAAACTGAGGCACAGGGGAGCTAAGAGACTTTGGCACAAAGAGACTCAAAACACCTGTCTCCCTTAAAGCCCTGCAGGCTTTTCATGTGGCTCTGCCTTTTGTGCTAATTTTGCACCCTCCCATCCTCTGCCCCATGAAACTTCTGTCTTTGGAACTTGGACAGACAGTGAAGGGCTTAATTCACACTTACGGCTTCCCATAACTTAGCCACACCTTTGTGGCCCCCTCGCCCCATATTCTTGGAAAAAATGTTGTCATAAGACCCAAATAATTTAGAGTTTCATTAATTAAAATTAAACCCACAAGTAGCTGTTGTTGCTTAATCAGAAGCCATAAGAGAAACATTAAGAAGCAATTGATACAGTGCTTTTGAGAATGCCAAGCACTGAATTAATAATTTCCCTCCGTGTAGACAGGAAAGATGGGAGGTCATTTTCCTGCCAATTATCAGGAAATTTAACTTGTATCAATACTTATTCTGAATCTGGTCATTAGAAAGTTGAGCTTCTGTCCTAGTTTACTTAACAAAAAGTGAAAGAACTCTCACATTGTATTGAAAAGTATGTTTCAGTCATTCTAGAGACTTACTATGAAGCCTAGAGACTGTGAATTTTGTTATTAGAACCTATCTTTTTTGTAATGTTTACTGTGGAATACGATCCACTTGAGGTTGTGAACTACATGTGCTACAGGATGTGGATCTCATCCACCTGCCCTATCATGAGTCACATGCCAAGCACAACCACATCACATAGCTTTAGAAACTCACCCAGCATAAAAAACTGTGAAGACTCTTAAAATTAGGGATATCGCTAAAGGCAACCTCCTTGTATTTTATAAGAAGGTCAAAATGACTCTAAATTTAAGTTAAATTCGAATGCACACCATTAGTCATCAAGGAAATGCAAATGAATACCACAGCGAGGTAGCATTATATGTCCACCAGAATGACTATAATTAAAATACTGACATCATCAAATGTTGACAAGGATATGGAGCAACCGGAACTCTCATACTTGTTGATGAGGTGTAGAATGGCAAACCACTTTGGAAAAAGTTCTCATAGTTTCTGATAAAACTAAAGAAACACATACCCTATGACCCAGCAATTCCACTCCTACTATTTACCTAAGAGAAATAAAAACATATCTTCACAAAAAGGCTTGCATATGAATATTCACAGCAGAGCTACTCAGAAGGATGAAAAATTCAAAACATCCCATGTGTCTCTCCATCAATAAGAAAATGGAAAGCAAATCCTAGTATATCCGTAAAATAGAATACTACTCAGCAATAAAAAGGAACAAGCTAGAACACATGACAACATGAATGAATCTCAGAAAGCATTATGTCATGTTAGTAAGCCAGCCACAAAAAATACATACTGTATGGTTCCACTTATACAAAATTCTAAAACAGGATAAACTAATCTGTGGTAGAAAAATATCAGATTAGTGGCTGCATCTGGGGAGGTGGTCACAGGAAATGACTGAAAAGGGACATAAGAGAACTTTCTGGAGTGGTGCTAGTGACCTATTACTTAACAAGAGTTATACAGGTATATATCTGCATTTGTCAAAATTCAGTTAATGCACAGTTAAGATTTGTGCATTTCATTGTATGTAAGCTCTACAAAGGAAGAAAAAAAACTGTAACCAAATTTTGAACTCTAGTGAATAATGTTCATGCTGAATCATTTAGAAGTATGCTGATGTCAGCTGTTTAGTTTGACATGCATCAGGGAAAAAAGATGAATTGATAAGTGCACTGAGGAATTGATACATGGATATACATGTGATATAACAAGCACAGTAACATGTTAATAGTAGAATCTATATGGTGGGTTTATAAATGTTCACTACACGTCTTTCAATTTGGTCAATACTTGAAAATGTTCATAATACAACATGGTAAAACTTTTCAGCATAGTGCAGAACTTCAACTTCCTCAGCTCCCACACCTCCTAAGGATCCATGGGGGTGATGAGGGCAGCCAGAGCTCCGCTGGCAGCCCCAGGGAGAGAGGGAGAGGCAGTCCCAGGGGGAGGGGAGAGGCAGCATTCATCAGGACAAGGGGACAGAACTGAGCTGTTGCAGAACCAGCTATAGCCACTCTCAGAGCCACGCCCTGCCTCCCTCACCTAGTCTCTGGAGACTAATTCCTCCCACAGTCCAGATGAATGGGTAGCTTCTGAGTGTTCACACAAATGACTGCCTACTTGGAGGCATTTCAGGGCACCAGGAAGTCCTCAGCCCATCCTTCTTCACGCCCCCGCCTGCTCGTGGGTACGTCTCTCATGAGTTGTCAATATGACCGCCATCTGATTGTAGGTTCCATGAAGGCTGAGAACCCACAGTCACTGCTGCATCACCGACGCTGACAGAAGTGCCCAGGGCACTGAAAACATGTTGGATGATAAAGGCTTTTCTCAAGATACATAAAAACCAGAGCAAGGTTTGGGGATGTAAGTAGATAAACAGACAGACTGAATCAGTAAAACCTGGAGGTATGCGACAGAGATGTATACTGTTTTAGAGGTTAATAAGCGAGACAAAAATAAATGGACTGGAACTTTCCAAATATTTACAAGTGGAATACTGTCTTTGGCACATCTCAAGTCTATCCCGGAAAATTTGCTAGGAATATAAATTTGCATATGGGTGAGGGTCTGCTGTGCCTTCAGAATGATGGAAACGAGCCCTGCTCTGCTATGTGGAAAAGAAATGAAAGGGCAGATGATGTGCTGCCAGTTTGGGAACAAGTTTCCTGAACGAATGGAGCTGATTCCGATGGGAGTTGTACTGTTCTTTCAACTCCTTATATGTTCGATAATTTTCAAACTGAAGAATTGGAGGGGGGGGGAAGCTAACAGTACTATACATTGCCCACTCAGGGCTAGAAATATTAAAAAGACGCAGTGGCTTTACAGAATGTACAAGGACAAATTGAGACATTACAACTAATAACGAGTTAAGTGAAACAGTCCTAGAATATGGGACCTGATGTTTTCAAGCTTTAAGATAGATTAGAGTTTGAAAAAACAGGAACCTGACCAGTATGAAGGAAGGAAGGAAGGAAGAAAGGAAAGAAAGAGAGGGAGAAAGAAAGGAAGAGAGAAAGGGAGAGAGAAAAAAGAAAAAAAAGGACAGATTACATATTTCTTAATTTCACTTTATGCTAATAGACATGAAAAGTGCCACACACTATCATTTATTGTGTTTCCCATGTTTTATTTATTTTTATTATTTTTATTTTTTTGAGAGAGAGACAGAGACAGAGACAGAGTGTGAGCAGGAGAGGGGCAGACAGGGAAGGAGACACGGAATCTGAAGCAGGCTCCAGGCTCCAAGCTGTCAGCACAGAGCCCGGCGCAGGGCTCGAACTCATGAACTGTGAGATCATGACCTGAGCTGAAGTTGGACACTTAATCAACTGAGCCACCCAGGCACCCGTTTCCCATGTTTTAAATCAGGATGATAAAATGACATTTTCTTTTCTTTTTAAGTTTATTTATTTTGAGAAAAAGAGAGAGAGAACATGTGTGAGTGAGTGCAGGGCAGGGGTTGGGGGGGCACAGAGAGAGGGAGAGAATGTCCCAAGCAGGATCTGTGCTATCGGTACAGAGCCCAATATGTGGCTCAATCCCATGAATCATGAGATCATGACATACCCGAAATCAAGAGTTCGATGCCTAACCTACTGAGCCACCCAGACACCCCTAAATGACATTTTAAAATAAATAGTTTCCTTGGAAATTAGTTCAACACATTTTAGTTATGGAGACCAATAATCTTCCTCCAAATAAAAATAACAATTTAAAAAATGCACAAAAGTTGAAAAGCACAATAAACTCCTCAAAAGTAGGAAACAAAACATTTATGAGCATAGATCAATGAAATAAAAAACAAAGTTACCGCAGAGAGGATCAACAAAGAGGAAAGTTGGTTGTTTAAAATAACAACAACAACAACAACAACAACAAACAACCATCTGGTAAGATTAAGCAACAAAAAAGGAGAGAGAAAGCACATGAAATTAATTCTAGGAGTGACAAATGGGACAGAACTACAGATCTAGCAGAAGTTAAAAGGATAATCAGTGAACAGTATGAAAAACCTTATACAAATAAATTCAAATCTAAGTGGATAAATTCTTAGAAAATATTATTTATGAAAACTGACACAAGAAGAGGAAGCCTAAATGGTCTTAAAACAATTAAACTACACTTGATGCTGGAACAACATGAGGGTCGGGATCCTGACCCCTGTGTACTCGAAAATCTGCATATAACTTCTGACTCACCCAAAACTTAACTCCTCATAGCCTACTGTTGTCTGGAAGCTTTACCAATAACAAAAACGATCAATTAACACATATTTTGTATGTTATATGTATTATATACTATATTCTTATAGTATAGTAAACTAGAGAAAAGAAAATGTTATTAAGAAAATCATAAGGGAGGGGCGCCTGGGTGGCTCAGTTGGTTGAGTGTCCGACTTCGGCTCAGGTCATGATCTCACAGTCCGTGAGTTCCAGCCCCGCGTTGGCTCTAGGTTGACAGCTCAGAGCCTGGAGCCTGCTTCAGAGTCTGTCTTCCTCTCTCTGCCACTCTTGTACTTGCAATCTGTCATTCTCTCTCTCAAAAATAAAGAAAAAGTTTTAAAAAAGGAAAAAAAAAAGGAAATCATAAGGGAGAGAAAATACATTTACAGTACTGTATTATGTTTATCAAAGAAAGTCTGCATGTAAGTGGCCCTTTGTAGTTCAAACCCGTTTTGTTCAAGGGTCAACTATAATTGAATTAGTAGTTTAAATATTCCCCCAGGCCCAGATAGTTTTCAAATAGCTTATCAAATTCTCCCACAAAATAAGAAACTACTCCCAAAATAGCTTTATGAAACCAGTAAAACTTGACATGAATTCAAATCAGGGAACTACAAGAAAGGAAAACAGTAGGCCAATAAGTAAACAAAAACCCTAAAACAACACTAGCAAGCCAAACTCAGGAAAATATTAAAACAACGATGCAGCATAACAAAAGTGAATGTTTCTCAAGCATGCAAGAGTAGTTTAACATTAAAAGATTTATGAGGCTTATTTATCACATTAACAAGTTAAGGAAGAAATAGATCATTTCAATAGATGCAAAAAAAATCATTTGCAGTAAAATCAATAAAATTTGTCACCTACTAATGACAAAAAATGTATTAGAAATAACAGTAAGTGGAGCTTCTTTAGGAAGCAAAGTGTATCTATCAAAAACTTCAGCAAATATCCTTCTTAGTAGTGAAACGTTAAGCTAAGTCTTTTTAAAACCAGGAATAAGACAAAAGAACACCTTCTACATGAAAAAGAATAAAAGGAATAAAAAGTGGAAAGAAAGGCGTAAAAAGTCATCATTTGCAAATGGTATGCTTGTCTGTGTTAAAAAACACTCAAAGAATCTATAGACCCAGAAGAAATTTTTTTTATGGTCAGGTTTATAGACAAAAGTCAACTGCATTTATGATAAATGGGCAACAAAAAAACATAACTTCAAAACTATTCTTTTTACAATAACAAAATCATAAAGTACCTAGTAATCTATCGAAGAATGTACTATGTATGGAAAAAATTATAAATTTCTGGAAAACACTTAGAAAACAAAAATCTTTGAGACGAGGGTCAGTTTTATAAATATGTCAATTTTTCTGCAAAGCTATAAGACAAAACACTTTCAAAGAAAATTATAGCAGATTTTTAAAAAGTGTGGTAAGATATACATCGCATAAAATCAATCATTTTAACCCTTTACAAGAGTACAGTTCAGTGGCATTAAGTACATTCACAATGGTGCACAACCCTTACCACCATCCCTCTCCAGAACTTTTTCATCATCACAAATGGAAATTCTGTACCCACTCAATAATAACACCCATTCTCTCCTCCTCCCAGCCCTTGTAACCATGTTCTACTTCCTGTATCTATGAATCTGACTACCCTAGATGCCTCATAAAACCACAGTCATAGAATATTTTCCTTTTGTGTCTGCAGGTTTTTGTTTTTTGTTTTTTTTTTCTTTCTCTCTCTCTCTCTTTTTTTTTTTTTTTTGAGAAATGTAACAAACTGATTCCAAAACTTGTATGAAAGGGCAAAAGTCAACACAACTCTGAATTATATTAAAACAATTTTTTTTAATGTTTATTTATTTTTGAGAGAGAGAGAGAGACAGACAGTGTGAGCAGGAGAGGGGCAGAGAGAGAGGAAGACAGAATCCAAAGCAGGCTCCAGGCTCTGAGCTGTCAGCACAGAGGCTGACATGGGGCTTGAACCCACGAACCGGAGGTCATGTCCTGAGCCGAAGTCAGATGCTTAACTGACTGAACCACCCAGGCGCCCCTCTGAATTATATTTTAGATACAATAATATAAGGTTATAATTACCAATCTAGTATAATTGCAACAATGTATTGTATTGTTGGATTAGGATACACAAACAGACTAGGAACAAAGCACCACCAGAATGGCCTCCCACATGTGTAGAAATCTATATGAATGCCAGAGCAGGCACTGAAGATCACTAGTAAAAGACAGTCAATTTGGTAAGTGGTGCTGGAACAACAGACAATCCCTACAGGAGGCAAAAAAAATGAAGTTAGATCCTTTCCTCACACTACAGGCATAAACCGCTAACGGACTCGAGAATTAAATGTGGAAGGTGAAACGCTCAAACTGGTATTTCATGATCTCAAAGTAGACAAGATGCACAGAGTGTGGAATATAAAAGATTGATAAATTCAATAGTAATTTAAGAATTTATGTTAAAAGGCACCATAAAGAAAATATAAGACAAGGCACAAACTTGGAGGAGGTAGTTGTAACATCTGTAACAACAAAGGATAAAAAACAACAACAACAACAACAACAACAACAACAACAAAACTCAGAATTAAAAAAAAGAAAGAAAAAGAAAGATTGGCAAAACACATGGACAGGCATTTCACATGAGAGGAAATAAAAGTGGCAAATACGCTTGTGAAAACATGCTCAACTTTAATTAACAGTAATAAGGAAAATGCAATTTAAAGTCACAGTGAGAGATCTTTGCGTGTGTGTGTGTGTGTGTGTGTGTGTATTAAGGCTGATTAAGACTGATAATCCCACATGTTGGTGAGGATGGTTCCACGGGACACATGCTTCCGGTGAAGGTATACATCTGCAAAATGACTCTGAAAAATAATTTGTTATGATCTAGTGAACTTGAACACTGGTATACTCCCCACAACACAGCACTTTCACTCCTATGTACTACTGAGGAGTGTTTTTCAAACAACGGATTGCACATCTCTAATTGGTTGTGAAATCAGTTTAAAGGATTGAGGTCAGTATTTTTAAAAAATAAAATTGAAAACTATCAGAGACCATTACGAGTAACAGGAGAAGCAAGGTTTCATGAGATGTTTGCTTTGGTGGTGTCTGATTCGGGGTGTGTGTGGAGTGGGGAGCTCTATGGATGTGTGGGCGTCAGTGGTTGATGTAAAATTTATTTCTTATTCTGAGTCACAGCAACTAAATTTGAAGGTCCTGTAGAAACCCTTACACATATTACCCAGAAAACGTGCAAGATTTTTCACAGGAGATTTGTGCAAAATATCAAAAGCACAACCCTCATGTCATGTCCACTGATGTTGGTTATTAGAATGGCTACGTAGATGGGGACATATACACATGATTAAATATTATAAACAAAGAGAACAGTTCTTCATCCACACACATAACAGCTGAGATGAATCTTAGAAACAAAATAGAGTGAAAACAGGAAGCTACAGAATACCACATACGCTACCCCTTACTTATCAAGCTTAAAGACAACACTAAAAAAATCAATAAAAACAAGCAAAAGCATGGATCCTGAAGCCAAACCACCTGCATTCAAATCCTAGCTCTGTCACTCCCTAGCAAGTAACCATGGGCAAAATAACCTCTACGCCTCAGTTTCCTCATCTGTGAAATGGAAACAGTAACTTACCTCATGGGGGTACTTAGGATTAAAATCTCTGAAGTGCTGGGAACAGTGGACACACAACGAAGAAGGCACAGGAGGAGAAAGAACAGAATTAACAGTGTTCTGGTTCTCAAGTTGGGGAGTGGGTGAACGAGCACTGATGCTACAACAATCGTGCATTGCTCGTCCGTATGGAATATTAAAAATTTCCACAAGAGTGGTTGTGCCACGACGAGGTTCCATGCACTCAGGCTCGATAGTAAGACACTGGGGGCCAAGGACGGTCACAGCCTGAGCAGTCACGTACCTGGTTCTCAGCTTGTCACTCCCAGACTCAGCCCAGTCTCGGAACACGGGGGAGAGTGGTTTCTCTTGATGCTGTTTGGTATATCGAGCCAGCAGTTCCCGCACCACAACCTATGCAGACAGTTTATCACTTGTCAGTCATTTGTCAAGAATGTAAAGAGGTGCTAGGGTGTCTTTAAATGCTGGAGCCAGAGAAGGGCTAGTTGCTTCTAGCAAACTCCTTGAAAGGAATCAAATGCAAACCCTATCCTTCCGGAGGTCTCTGTCTCCCATGGCCAATGTGTGGTGCTTACGCTCCCACTGTCCATCCCTCCTCTATGGCCAACTCGCCTAACTGGCTAACTACCTACTGCTCTCTCGCCCACCTGAGACATCAGCCTTTAATGCCAGTCCTGGGACCAAGCAGTTGAGTCGACACTTCAAATAAAACCTACTTGCCTTCCCTGAACCAGACAGATGGATGGTCTATTTTCTTTTTTGCCTCTAATATTCTATGGCTGATGAGGCCTTTGGGGAATAGTATTAAAATGTACCCATAAAACAAGCTCCATTAATCCTCTCCCTCAGCAGCTTGAAACGTATAAGTTGGCCCTAACATACCGCATGCTTTTCCAGTTTTGTTAAAAAAAAAAAAAAATGATGTCCGTGTCTAGCCTGCTACAGATAGAGGTGCACCCAACAGTCGGCAGCAACTGCTAGATGTGTTGGTGAGACCACCTTGGACCAACCTGCCTGCCAAGCCTCTAGCTGACTGCCATAGTGTGAGTGGGGCCAGGCAAGGCCAGCAGAAGAACGACACCATATGAGCCCAACCCAGCCCAAATTGCTGACCCACGGAACCAGGAGCTAACAATTGTGTGCTGTTTTAAGTTACTCAATTTGGGGGGCACCTGGGTGGCTCAGTGGGTGAAGCGTCCGACTTTGGCTCAGGTCATGATCTCACGGCTTGGGGTTTGAGCCCCACATCTGGCTCTGTGTTGACAGCTCAGAGCCTGGAGCCTGGTTCTGAGTGTGTGTCTCCCTCCCTCCCTCTCTCTCTCTGTACCCTCACAGGCTGTGCTCTGTCTCTGTCAAAAATAAATAACTAAATAAACATCAAAAAAAAAAAAAGTTACTCAATTTTGGGATGATTCGTTAGGTAGCAATTTATAGGTGATTCAATCACATACAGAACTACCTTTAGAATATTTCCTTCTTTCAGCCGTAGCAATCTCTTACTCGACACATCCCCAAAGGCAAGGGAATTAAAAGCAAAAATGAATTACTGGGACCTTATGAAGATAAAAAGCTTCTGCACAGCAAAGGAAACAACCAACAAAACTAAAAGGCAACCAACGGAATGGGAAAAGATATTTGCAAATGACATATCGGACAAAGGGCTAGTATCCAAAATCTATAAAGAGCTCACCAAACTCCACACCCGAAAAACAAATAACCCAGTGAAGAAATGGGCAGAAAACATGAATAGACACTTCTCTAAAGAAGACATCCGGATGGCCAACAGGCACATGAAAAGATGCTCAACGTCGCTCCTTATCAGGGAAATACAAATCAAAACCACACTCAGATATCACCTCACGCCAGTCAGAGTGGCCAAAATGAAGAAATCAGGGGACTATAGATGCTGGAGAGGATGTGGAGAAACGGGAACCCTCTTGCACTGTTGGTGGGAATGCAAATTGGTGCAGCCACTCTGGAAAGCAGTGTGGAGGTTCCTCAGAAAATTAAAAATAGACCTACCCTATGACCCAGCAATAGCACTGCTAGGAATTTACCCAAGGGATACAGGAGTACTGATGCATAGCGGCACTTGTACCCCAATGTTTATAGCAGCACTCTCAACAATAGCCAAATTATGGAAAGAGCCTAAATGTCCATCAACTGATGAATGGATAAAGAAATTGTGGTTTATATACACAATGGAGTACTACATGGCAATGAGAAAGAACGAAATATGGCCCTTTGTAGCAACGTGGATGGAACTGGAGAGTGTGATGCTAAGTGAAATAAGCCATACAGAGAAAGACAGATACCATATGTTTTCATTCTTATGTGGATCCTGAGAAACTTAACAGAAACCCATGGGGGAGGGGAAGGAAAAAAAAAAAAAGAGGTTAGAGTGGGAGGGAGCCAAAGTATAAGAGACTCTTAAAAACTGAGAACAAACTGAGGGTTGATGGGGGGTGGGAGGGAGGGGAGGGTGGGTGATGGGTATTGAGGAGGGCACCTGTTGGGATGAGCACTGGGTGTTGTATTGAAACCAATTTGACAATAAATTTCATATATTGAAAAAAAAAATAAAATAAAGAATATTTCCTTCTTTGTTTCAGATACATTTATGTTTCTACAGAGATTATATAAAATGTTGTATATACTTTCAGTCAACAGTATATCTTAAGTGATATTTTTGGTTCACACTGCTGTCTCTGATCCTAATTATCTGTTTAATGGCTGTACAATATTTTTTGTTTGGAACCATCACAGCTAATTAAAGATTCCTATTCACTTATTTAGATTGTTTCCAATTTTATACTGTCATTAATTTGATATCAGTATATTCAGACGAATAGCATTCATTGTCCCTTTTTTGTTGTTGTTACTACCTGAGAATAAATCACATGACCTCATGTGATGCAAAGATCCTTATAAAGGACCACCCAGCCTATAAGAAAGATGCTAGAAACTTGTCAAGGCAGATCTGCCTAGGGGAGCTTTATTGGCAGTGCTGGGCAGAGCCAGTCATGCAATTATTCATTGGCTCATCTTAACCAGCAGGGGATCATGTCACATCCAGGGTCCTGTCAAAACCCATGTCAAACCCATGCAGCCAATTGATAGCCCAGAGCCTAACTCAGTTATACCAAAGCTTTCAGGTTCTTCCCATCCCAGGCTCATGGAAGGACTAAAGTCCCTTGCTCTCTGAAGTTAGGGGTGGCCACAGGACTTGCTTTAGGCCAGTGACGTGCAAGCTGGTGGATGTTCCCAGTTGTGACACGTCCCTATCGGTCTCTGCTGGAGGCTGCCATGGTAATCCCATGCATTGGCTTCCAGACATTGTCTTACTGTGTTGTTATGTTTATTACAAATTCCTTTTGTTTCTTCGAAATATTGTCTTGAATTATTGAGATTATATCTCCAGATAAGTTATAGTATCCATGATTTCATTTCAGGATAGTAGAGGGGGTATTACAAAATATTGTTTACAAAAAACAGGGCATTAGGTCCAATACGTTTAAGAATCACAGTACTGTATTATGAGTCAAAGGACATGAACATTTTCACGTCCGCTGCTATACAAAACAAGTGTAAACATCAAAACACTCCCAGCAATGGGAAAAATGGGAGGGGAGAAATTAACTAACTTTAACTAGAATTCAAATTATATAGTGATCAAGTTTGCTTTCACTGACACATCGCTAGGATTAAGTGTACATTCTTTGTTTTTGCTAATCTATTAAATTTATGATGGCTATAATTCCACGTCCCTTGTGTTACAAGAGCAACATCATTCCAAGCATTAAAAATTCCTTTCTCTGATTTCCACCCTTCTGTATCTTTACCTTCCTCTATTTTCCTTCATAGCAGTAATTGCTGCCTGATGATAAAGAGCAAAAGCAACTTGTTTCTTGGCTTCTTATCTTTTTACTGCCTGTAAGGTAAATGCCAGGTCACAGTTGGTTCATTCTTATGTCGTCAGACAACGGGCAACACGGAATGGAAAGCGGAAGGATCTTTCTTGAATGAATGAATAAATAAATAAATCCCCTTCCTGTTTTCAATATCTCATCCAACCTGCTCCATTCCTTAATCATTTCCTTTCCTTTTTGTCACAACTTCCACCTTTCCGTTTTAAGCAACTTAAATTGGAAAAAAATAACTCACCTTAGCTAGAATTAAAATTAGAATGATACAATAATCCAGCTCAGGGGCTAAACTTAAGAGAAAAAAAAAAAAACAGACAAGTTGGGCGCTGGCAGATCGGTTATTTTGGATCTTTGCTCCCTTTTCTTTCCCTTTTGTTCCTGGCTCTTGGCTTCTTTCCTCCTTTATTAGGTCACGTGACAAAAAAATATGATGTAAAAACAAGTTTATTTCCTGCTGTTGATACCCCTTGGTGAAAGATTAAATGACTAAAGTTATCAGCTACCATGCTGTTTGGGCATTACAGTCTCTAACTCCAACACTTTATTTGATAAATGACCAGAGAGGCAAAGAGATCAGTCACCATCTTGACTGGGCATGCCATGAAGATGTGCTTGTTTTCACTCATAGGTGTGCTCCTAAATACATTACAATATGCTATGGTGTGTGTGTGTGTGTGTGTGTGTGTGTGTGTGTGTGTATGTACACATACATATACACATATTTTAACTTCCTATTTTAAAATAATTATAGACCCACAAAAAGTTGAAAACCTAACATAGTACAGAGAGGTTTTATGTAGTCATCACTCAGATTCCTCCCAAAGTGATATCTTTCACAGTAATAATGACTACCCCAAATCAGGAAATTCAATATAATTTTTACACATTGACTATCTTAGTTATAGTAGAGATTTCATTATTTAAAAATGAACCCAGGGAACCTCAGTCGGTTAAGCATCTGACTCTTGATTTCAACTCAGGTCATGATCTCATGGTTCACTTCACGAGTTCAAGTCCCACACTGGGCTCTGCACTGTCAGTGCTTGGGATTCTCCCTCTCTCCCTCTCTGTGGCCCTTCCCCATTTGCACTCTCCCCCGCCGTCTCAAAATAAATAACCTTTAAAAAGGAAAAAGAAAAATGAACCCAGTAGTAGATCATTTTGGGAAGTGAAATATTATCTTGTAATACAAGCTATTACACCCTTATCTAAGTCTGGTGTTTTGAATACTTACACAAGATTTTCTTAAGACAACTTTTGATGTTATTTCTTTCTAGGTGACTGTTTTCGTGGTCATGTTGTTTCTGTGGTTATCTGCGCAGTTAGTTCTCTGGTTCTAAATATGAATACTCTTTTTCTTCCATATACTTGATTAATTCCCAGCGCACCTGCTCAGGAACCCCTTTCTTAAGGGAACTCTAGGGGCCTGAGTAGTCAGAACGGCCATGTTCTTGCCTTTTAAAAAAGATCCCATCTGCAGGAGGAATCACGCTAATCTACAGCCAACATTTGGAAACTATGAGTCTAAGCAATTGTGCAGAATAATGACATCATAAACATGCATTTATAATGAATATCATATGTATCAGGCAACACTGATTATATAGCATCAATAAAACTTATTTTTTTTTAGGTCAAATGGCTTTTCAAGGTACCTGTGAAGCAACTAGCATTTCTATATACTAAGTACCTCACTGATTTATGCCAGGTACAGTGAAACTTGGATGAAAAAGTCTTAACAAGTGGTATCGGCTGCCAAGACAGAAATCCTGAGAACCAATTAGAATAGAAAACATGGTGTCTTAGGAAACCCCCCCAGATATCATCCATTATGTAACAAGGATGAGCCAGGAAGTGGGGCTGCACTCAGGCTCGAGCCATATAGGGGGATGGAGCCACTCAAAGGGGCAATACTTATGGCATTGGGGTCCCAAATCATGCCCTAGGCAGGACTGGCTATGTAATTTGGAGCCCAGTGCAAAATGAGAATGCAGGGTCCCTTGCTCAAAAATTATTAAGAATTTCAAGATGGTGAGAGCAGAGTATTAAACCAAGCATAGGCCCTTCCTAGAATGAGGTCTCATACAACTATGCAGGTCTCACCCCACAAAGCTGGACTTGGCCCTCAGGACCTCAGTAGGATTGCCAGACACAAATGTAACTGCGTGTCCTGTATCTTTATTACAACTCCATCTGGCAACTCTAGGTTCCTGAGGACAGCTTAGGTGCCACTCAGGGTGTGAGGTTGTGAGAAAAAGCTAAGTGGACGCGATTCTCTAAGCCCTTAACTTTTTTCCTCTTTAAGGTGCTAGACATCCCATCAAAGTGAGATTTCTTTGAGGAGAATCTTTAAAAATTCCTTGCCCAGAAGAAAAGGAAGGAAGATAGGGAGGGAGGGACGGAGGGAGGGAGGGAGGGAGGAAGGAAGGAAGGAAGGAAGGGAGGGGGGGGAGGGAGAGAGGGAGTGAGGGAGGGAGGGAGGGAGGGAGGGAGGGAGGAAGGAAGGAAGGAAGGAGGAAAGAGGGAAGAGGGAAGAGGGAAGAAGAGGGAAAAGGAAGGCAGGGATAGGAGAGCGAGGAGAAAAGAGGAAGAGCTATTTTAACAGATAAACCCACATGTACGATGCCGTGAGTAATTGTTGGGCCTTCAACATGGATTTGAACTTAATACTTTAGGAGGATGGATGAATCCAAAGCAGTGATATAAGCTCAGCAAAAATTCATGCACTGCTCAGTAGAACTTAGGAGTGATCAGTTTTCAGGAGGTTTTGTTGTTGTTGTAGTTGTTGTCGTTAAATCTGGATCAAATTTAACTTATTTTCCCAATGTCTCCTCCCAGTAGGAAATAAAGTACATCTTTGTGGTTTTCTTCCTTCATCCCACCCACATTTATGGAGCACACACTGTGTACAAGGCACCTACTGTCTATATTGAGTATAGGGGGATCACAAAGATGAATAAGAAACATCTGTCCTTCAAGGGGCATGGATAAGCTTTATTTATTTGTTCATCCATTTGTTCAGTACCTAATGGTAACAGCTGCCTTTTTTTGGGGGGGGGGGTCATCTAGTAAGGCTAAGAACTGTTCCAAACTCTGTAAGTGGAATGATTAATTTAATCCTCCTGACAACTTTGGGTAGAATCATCCCATCACCTAGAAAGGCAACTGAGGCCTAAAGAGGTCAGCCCGCCAGGGTCACACAGCTAGAAAGTGGTGGCACTAGGACTTAAACCCAAGGTCCACGTGTTTAATAATCCCACACCTACACCGCACCTCCTGGGTGGCAGGTTCTGTGCTGGGCATTGGGGATACCAAGAGAATGCCAGAACCCCAGAATGCTGGGGAGACAGGCAGGAACGGTCAGTAGGACAGAATAATGGGATGAAGGTGACAGAGGAAATTCAAAGGCCACTGGGCACATGGTTCGTCTCCCTCTTTCTCTGTTTGAAACATTTTTCCCCTTCCCTTCCCCCATGGTCTTCTGTTAAGTTTCTCAAGTTCTACATATGAGTGAAAACATATGATATCTGTCTTTCTCTGGCTGACTTACTTCACTCAGCATAATACCTTCCAGTACCATCCACTTTGCTACAAATGGCAGGATTTCATTCTTTCTCATTGCCAAGTAGTATTCCATTGTATATATAAACCACACCTTCTTTATCCATTCATCAGTTGACGGAAATTTAGGCTCTTTCCATAATTCGGCTATTGTTGAAAGCACTGCTATAAACATTGGGGTACACGTGTCCCTATGAATCAGCACTCCTGTATCCTTTGGATAAATTCATAGTAGTGCTATTTCTAGGTTGTAGCGTAGTTCTCTTTTTAATTTTTTGAGGAACCCCCATGCTGTTTTCCAGAGCGGCTGCACCAGTTTGCATTCCCACCAACAGTGCAAGAGGGTTCCTGTTTCTCCACATCCTCTCCAGCATCCATAATCTCCTGATTTGTTCATTTTAGCCACTCTGACCGGCATGAGGTGGTATCTCAGCGTGGTTTTGATTTGTATTTCCCTGATGATGAATGATGTTGAGCATCTTTTTCATGTGTCCGTTGGCCATCTGGATGTCTTCTTTAGAAAAGTGTCTATTCATGTCTTCTGCCCATTTCTACACTGGATTGTATGTTGTTTGGGTGTTGAGTTTGGTAAGTTCTTTATAGATTTTGGATACTAATCCTTTATCTGATATTTCATTTGCAAATATCTTCTCCCATTCCATCAGTTGCCTTTTAGTTTTGTTGATTGTTTCCATCACTGTGCAGAAGCTTTTTAACTTGATGAGGTCCCAATAGTTCATTTTTTGCAGGAAGGGAACTCTTAAAAAGCTTACCCCCTTGTCGGCACTCCCCCCCTCCAGGGATAGGCACAACCTCATCTATCAGCTTCTGGGGCCATGTTTGCGAGAACAGAAGCTTTCAAAGGAGGTGAGCAGGCTAAGGCTAGGAGGTCTGCAACCTACCGAGTGCCAGGCCCTGTGGCTCAGTGCACCCCACAGACATGTTTTCTTTGACCTCCTCCTCCCCCACCATTTCACATTAAAAACCAATGATGTGTTTCCTCTTCTCTTGAAAAATTGGAATTTATGGGAAGCCTGAACCCATGTTCCCTTGAGGCAGCAGTCCATGGGAAGTAAGTAGCAGCAGCCCCCTGGAGAGGGGCAGGGGCCCACATCTGCCCCAGTTCCCCACTGCACTCTGAGATTTCAGGGGCCTACTGCAGTTACATAGATCTCTGCCTGGCTCTGAAGACCCTTGATCTGGTGACCCCTGGTGTGAGCCTCATCCAAGGATCCCAAGGATCCCTATGTAGCCAGTTGTAGGGAGCCTGGGGATGGGCCCCGACTCCCACTGCCCAGCCTCATAAATCAGCCATCTGTGGCCAGCCCATTTCTCCCTGAATGGTGGAGCCCAGCTCAGGAGCATACCTACCTCGCAGGACAGATGCTACTGGTCAGCTATCTGCGACTAGCTGCCATTGACCCCCACATAGTCTTTTCTTTCTGGCCCACGCCTTCTCTCACTAAAGAGGTGGAAAATGCCCAGTGCTCACCCCACCCCCCCAGTTCCCCTGCAGCTAAGGCATTGGCAAGCTGCACAGTCCTAGCCAGTGAGACCTGAGAGGAATTTAGCGGAGGGCTTCCGCACAAGGTTTCTGGAATGTCCTCTAAGATGCAGATGAGACCACCCAGGAACCACTCCTGTCACTGGAGTTGAATGCTAGAAAGAGGCTTGGGCCTTAAGGACAAACAGGCCACTGAGTCAGCTCTCGGGTTACCATGGAGGATGATACACGTTCTTATGGTGTAGACCATGTTGGTGTGTATTCTATTACACCAGTGGGACTGGTGTATTCTATTACCAGTGGGACTGGTAGCCCCACTGGCAGCTGGGTCCAAGTTGAACTCCCTGACTAGTTTGCCCGTGTTCCCCTGTACAGGGCTGCTGCTGCTGTCCCAGGCCTTCTCAGCCCCATCCTCCAACCCTTGCCTCCCCTCCGGCTCCACACGCTCATATCTGCCCCTTGAGGCCAAGTTTCCCTGTAGTGCACCACACACGTGTCCAGCTTCTCCTGAAGTCCACCCCCTAACAACAACAAAATGTCCACTGTAGTTGGAAGAGATATTACTGGTACACTTATTTTCTTCTATTTAAAAGGTAAAGCAACTGGGGCGCCTGGGTGGCGCAGTCGGTTAAGCGTCCGACTTCAGCCAGGTCACGATCTCGCGGTCCGTGAGTTCGAGCCCCGCGTCAGGCTCTGGGCTGATGGCTCAGAGCCTGGAGCCTGTTTCCGATTCTGTGTCTCCCTCTCTCTCTGACCCTCCCCCGTTCATGCTCTGTCTCTCTCTGTCCCAAAAATAAAATAAAAGAAAAAAAATCTTTAAAAATAAAAGGTAAAGCAACTGAAGTTTTAAATCTGCAGCAAAAGAAATAAATGGGAATACGGAGAATGTTAAAACGAAACAAAAAAGAAACACTATGAAGTTTTCTACATCTTGAGTAAGGCACAAACCCCTTCTGAAGGAAAACAAGAATTCTCCTTAACCCCCAATGTTGACTTAAGTTGTTTCAAATTATAATGTTCCTTAAACATGTTCAAACATTTAACCAGATATAAACACCTTATGTTTGTGGCTCTTGTTCCATTATAAACTATGAAATGAAATACAAGCAAAACTATAAAACTAATGAGATTCACATCAACAGACCTAATAACATGTGGCAGACTGTTTTGCAGCATGAACTTGGCCCTCCCTGGCCGTGGGGGTTCCTATGGATGGGCTATGCCCCATGCCACTGGGGGCTGCGGGGAAAGGACCTTCTCCTTCCAGTCTCTGACTACGAAACCTTCCGTTAACAGCACATCATACCAACCCATTGGCCTTCACCTGGCACAAAGACCTTGTTTTAGTCATAGAAAACCTACACCGGTTCCTTCTTCGTTGGTTCCTGGTGACCAAGGTGAATGTTATTTGGTGCCAAAGGGCTTGCAAATATGAAGATGAAGGCCAGCATCCCCTGGCAGTCTCTGGTTTTGTGGTTGTTATCCAGACAACTGACATAACTCACTTAGATTATTTCTGTTTAGAGTATCATCAGAATTAAAACAAATAATTAACACATTCTTGTAAAGTACTCATAGATCCCAACTTGAAAAACAATGCCAAGACCAATCTCACTGTACAGAAAATGAAGTCACTTTGGGGAGCAGAGAAGGAAAGACAAACAAGTAGGCCAGATTCAGAAGGCTCCCTTTCTTCAAAATCTCACACGTGGGGTCCTTGAGGACAGGGTTCAATATTTAGCTGCTAAAACATCTGGTTTTGAAAAAAAATGATGCCAGCTTTGTGTATTGGTCATTGGATTTAAAAAAATAGAAAAACAGAATGCCTGTTCAAATTACTTTGGTTAGCTTTTCTAAGAGGGCATCGTCCCCAAGTCCCTCCAAGTTCCCCCTAATGATCACATTTTGTAAATACTTCATATCAGTTCTATCCCCTAAGCAGATCTTCAAGCTGTCCTCCTCACTCCATTTCAATGCCACCACCCTGGCCTGGGCACCACCACCTTCCTAGAGGGTGACACTTGGTCCCAACCCTACTCTTGGCTGCCCCACCCATAACCTTCACATCCTTCACTAGGCAGCCTCTGCCTGCCTCTCTGGTCTCATTTCATGCACTTCCCCTTAATTTTTACTGCTATCATCAGAGGTGATTCTGGGCACAACCCTATCTGCAGGTCTTGGGGAAGATCTCTTGAACCATTTGCCCCTGATTCTGCTGGGTCCAGCAGGCCCTCAGCCTACCCCTTTCTTCTTTCTCCCCAAGAGCCCTCAGAATAAGAAGGCAGCTGATCCTTCAGGTAAGCAGACGTGTTATCCACAGCCCCGTCAACCCCTGTACCAGCCGCTCCTTAGACCCCTGCTTTTGCCATCCAGATCTCAAGCCCTTTAGAACTGGTGCTCCATGACCCTGCAATTGGGTTTGAACCAAATTTCACCTTTGATTTTAGGGGTATCTGCACTTTTCTCCTTCTGTCATCTCAACCTCACCACCTGCTGCTCAGCTACAACCAGAAGGTTGGGACCCCAGAGAGAATGTTCTTTCCAGTTTACTGCATGGGTCCTTCCAGGAACAGGGGGAGTCCAGGTTCAGCCAATGCTCTATCCTCATCTAACATCATACTGGTCCCAAGGCCCCATTCTAACCCCCGAGGTCCCAGCTGTCTAGGAGAATGTGGAATTCTCTCCAGTGGTGGAGGGGGGGGAGAACACTAGGGCTGGAGGGTAAGGGGTGTGCATGCATGTGCGTGTGTGTGTGTGTGTGTGACAGAGAGAGAAACACACCGGCCTTTGTTCTCTCTCTCATAGAGGTCTTCCTTTTTTGTTACTCTTCATTCCTTCTCTTTCCTCACTTCTTATACTTAAAGGAGGGATTTTTTTTAATGGTTTTAAATATACCCAATTTTTAAACTTCAAGCCATACTAAGTGGTCTTAAGTAAAAAGTAAAAGTCTCTTGCCCAATCCCTTTTCTCTAGGGCCTCACTCCAAAAACAACCATTTTTAAGTGGGTTTTGTTCTGCTAGAAGGAGAAGCTTTCAAGTGTCAAGGTGAAACAGATTCTCATGTCATGTTTTAGTTTGCTTCGTATCTGGAGCATGCTTCTTTTGAGTGGTTTTATTTTTCCTGGAATCTTAATGGATTTCCCCCCACCCCATCACCTTGTTTCAAGAAGAAACATATGCCTTTTCCATCATATCACTAAGATCTTCCTATTTCTTAATCATTCTATTTGTTGAACCGAAATAATTTCCCTCTTGAAGCCATTCTTTTGATCCCTCTGACTTCCTGTTCTAATTTGGACTAATCGTGTTCCAGACTTGCCACACAACTACTATCCAGGTATTTCTTTATACATACTCCCCTGGGATTAGCTCCAGAAGGCACACATTTCTTTATAATTCTTAATTCCTTTTATGCTTTTCTGCAGTTCGTCGACAAGTAATACTTTTCAGGAAGTACATGGCAGGTAAACTTACTGAGCAACTGAATATCTATACGTCTTTATTTTGCTTCATATTTGATTAATAATGTGGCTACCTATGAAATTTTACATTCAGGATAACTTCATTCCAAATTCCTTTTTTTTTTTTTTTTTTTAAGAAATCTCTACACCCAACATGGAGCTCAAACAACCCCAAGACTGAGTCACATGCTCTACTGACTGAACCAGCCAGGAGCTCCACTTTCTTCCAAATTCTAAAAGCATTGTTTCATTTTATTTTAGACTCTTGCCACTCAAAATGTGGTCTGCAAGCCAGCAGTCTCAGCTCATACAGAACCCCAGACCCACCCCAGAATCTGAATGTCAACTGGATGTCTAGGGATGTGTGGCTGTGTTAGACTTGAGAAGTAATGTTTCAGCCTTCAGCACTGCTGCTAAGAGGACTGAGTCAATCTGCTCTCTTTTCTTGGTAAGTAACCTGAAGTGTTTTTCAGTCTAGGATTTAGGGACTTTCTCTTTGTCCTTACCTGGTGATCTGAAATTCTCCAGGCTGCTTTTAGGCTGTGACCTTTTCCATTAGGTCCTGCCAATTTCAAGACTTGTGCCTTTCTTCAGATCTGGGGGATTTTCTTCTTTTATTTCTCTAATTTTGTCTGCCTCTCTGTCTTCTCTTTCAGGAATGTCATTGATTTCTCTGTTTGATCATCCGTATCTTTTAGCCTTTCCCTTTTATTTCCCTTCACTGGTTTTTATGATCTTCATTCTGAAAAAAATGTTTTTTCAATTGATCCTTCAGCCCTTCTATTGGATTTTTAAAAATTTGCAAACATCTAACTTTAATTTACTGTGTTTCTCTGCACTGTGGTTACTATGGTTTAATGTAATGCTCATTTTTCATAGCAGGCTGTTCTTATTTCACGGATGCAGTGTTGTCGCACGTCTTTAAGGATACTAATTCATTTTCATTTTTCTGTTTTGTTTCTTCCAGTGCCAGCAGTTCTGTTTGTTGATCTTGCTCCTTCTTTATGATATTGTTGATTTTCCTTAAATGTCTGATCATCCTCATTAGATAATATCACAGAATTATTGTTCATTTGCTTAGGTATGATGATGGCATTGTGCTCATGTAAGTAACTGTATTTTAGAAAATGAATGTTGAAGTTTTTAGAGATGTCTGCAATTTACTTTCACAGGTTACACATGCGCGCACACACACACACACACACACACACACACAGAAGAGAGAAAGAGAGAACACTTAAATATAGCAAAGTATTAACACTTGGCAGTGGAGACTATACCCAAGTGGAGAATATAGTCCAAGAGTTACTGTACTAGTCTTTCAATTTTTCTCTTGAAATTTCTACTTGGAATTTTTCTAAGTAAAATTTGGAAATAATAAGAAAAACAAAAGAAAAATATCTGAATATGTTTGGGAGAACACCTCTGAGGGGGCCTAAAATCTCTAAGGAATCTGTTTTCCTATAGGAAACCAGAAGCTTACATGGTCTTTAAGCAAGTTAAACTACAAGTTATTTGCATTTTTGCATATTTGCTCTGCTTGCAGAGTAATGAACAATGTATGCAAAGCCTCTGAATGATAATCTTTAGGAAATCTGCCAGAGCGGATTAGGAAGGCACCTGTCCTGCTGTATCTCTAATGAAGCAAAGGAAGTTATAATGGGATTTCATGGGTGTGGGTAGTAATTGGATTTGGTGGAGGATGTAATTAAATTTCACCAAGGGCCTACAACCTCTGCCCCAGGAAAATGATGAAAGGGTCAGAGGACATTCCATCTTGCTTAAAGGGAAATATGTAAAGCCTGTAGAAACTCTATAGTGCATGCCTACTCTGTCCCCATCTCCTCAATCATGGGAGGGCAGCCCCACCATTTTCAAGATCACTAGAGTCTCACCTTCAGGCAGAGGGCTGAAAGCACTGTAGATAAGCCTGGTATACTGTAAAAGTCCCTGACCACTTTCTGCTGTCCCCTAGTCTCCTGAATTTTCTATTTCTACTTCAGGAAGTAGAATCAGAGCAAAATCCAGCCCAGAGGAAGGTAGCCTCCCCAATATGAGCAGATTCCAACACTCAAGTCGAAGGCGGTCAGGTTGACCACTGCAGGCAGCTAGAGCCACCTTCGCCATCATTGTGTGGTGCCAGGTAGCCTGAAAGCTCTGGGAACAAAACAGGACATGTCGATTGATAGGTTTCCTATAGGGTGTTTCAACTGGTGGCAAGCAGGCAGGCTGACCCTCTCCCTAGCACAGAGCTAATGTGCTTAGGGGTCTCAGTCTCTCACCCCAGGAGACCAAACCTTCCCTGGGAAGGCTATCAAGTGTTGTTTCCGGAGCAGGTTTCCAGAGTTGTGGCAGATGTTACTGGTGCAGTCAGGTGCTCTGATGTGGGAGCCTGGCCACCTTGCTGTGAGGCAGGCCTTTACAGAAATGCCTGGCTCTCTGCACCAACCCCTCTTCTGCTCTCAATCCCTGTGACTCAGTGTCTCTCCAAAGACACCCCAAAGTAACAGCTCTCACCTCAGGCCCTCTCCACTTCAGTTGACTCATCAATTCCATCCCATCTGCTTTCCATTTTGCAGAACTATGTCAAGTTCCTTAAAACGACCTGGTTTGAAGGTCATTGGCTATCTCCTTCCTAGCAGACTGAACCATTCCTGGCTTCCTTCCTCGGCCTGGACCTTGAAGTCTTTCTGTGGGTTCTTACTGCAAGGATACTCTGCCTCTTTGTGCTGGCACACAGCCTCCCTCTAGCGCAGCATCCCTGCGTTACTGCCCACTGTTGTCATCAGACCATCCCTCTCATTGCTCATGCACCCATTTACATGACAAATGGCAAGCAGTCCCTATTTCTACCTATGCTTCCACTTTCATTCATAGTGAGAAACTGTGATCATCCCATAAGTAAACTAAAACAACCTGTCCACGGTGCCCACAAGCTAAAGTTTGCAGTTAAAGCACTGAATCATAACTTCAGACTCAGGTGATGCTGAACCACATGCTAAGGTTTAAAACATACTCCCCAAAGAGAAGGTTGTTGAAAAACCTCACACACTTGGATCACCAGCTGAGATGGAGAATGTGGATTAGTGCAATGTCTGATTAGTGAATATTCTGAAGGAGAGGTTTGTTTTACTTTGTTTTGTTTTGTTTTTAAGCAATGTTTAGGTAGGAGGGAGAAAAAAAGAGCAGGGAACTGTCAGTCTATCCCAAATTAAATGGCAATTCTTAAATAATTCCCCCTAAATTATTTGCTTAACTATAGATATCTCTGAAAGCTAAAAGGGGGCAGGGGAGAGCTGCCAGTACGTATCCTGTAACATTTTAGTTTTCAACAGACTAAACTTATAACTGAATAGCATTCCAAAAACTTCTGCATTACTCTTTAAGTTAGCCATTTCTTCATTGTAAATTTTATTTATTATAAAAATTCATTTCAATATAAACAATTTTTCAATCATCCAGTGCCTTTACAACATAATGATCTCCAATATTTTTATTTCTTTTTAAACTTATTCATGCAGAGTTTTCTATTTGTTTTCTTCTTTCATTTTTTGTTTTTTCTTTACTTTCTATTGTCATGTAATTGTAAGAATGCAGTTGTAAGAAAGGATTCAGAGAGACCCCATGTACCCTTTATCATAACATCTTACAGAACACTGTATTGTTCACAGTTCAATATCACCAGGAAAAACGATGCTGGTACAATCCACAGAGGTCACTCAGTTTTTGCTACTTTTACATGCAGTTGTATGTGTGTGTATGCGTGTACGCATGCATGTGTGTGTGTGTGTGTGTGTGTAGTTCTATGCAGTTTTATCATGTATGTTGATCTATGTGACCACCACCACAAGCAAGATACAGAAAATTTCCATCCCAAAGATCCCTCATGCTACCTTTTTATAATTACAGCCACTTCCCTGTCTTTTCCCTCCCTCACCCCTGGCAACACTGACCTGATCTCCATCACTGTAACTTTGTCATTCCAAGAATGTTCTAGAAATGGGATCCGGGTGCCTGGGTGGCTAGGTCGGTTGAGCATATGACTTCGGTTCAGGTCATGATCTCATGGCTTGTGTGTTCAAGCCCTGCATCAGGCTCTATGCTGATAGCTTGGAGCCTGGAACCTGCTTAGGATTCTCTCTCTCCCTCTGTCTCAGCACCCCCCCTCCCCACCAAATAAATAAATGTTAAAAATTTAAAAAAAAGAAATGTTAAGAAATGGGATTATACAGTATGGGACCTTTTTGGATTGGTTTCTCTCACTCAGCATCCAAGTTGTTGAGAGTATTACAATTCTTTGTTTTTTTCTTGCTGAGTAGTACTCCATGAACATACCACTGTCAGTCTGACTGGTCACCCAGTGAAGGACATTTAGGTTGTTTCCAGTTTGGCATCACGACGAATACACTGTCTATGAGCACTCATGTGCAATGCAGGTTTTTGTGTAAACAGAAGTTTTCACTTCTCTGAGAGTAACTGCCCAAGAGTATCACTGCTGGGTTTTATGGTAAGTACATGTTTAGTTTCTTAAGAAACTGCATACTTTTCTAAAGTGGCTGTAACATTTCATGTACCCACTAGTAAATGGGTATATATGAGTGATCCAGTTTCTCTGCTTCTTTTGGCATTATAAAAATATTAATATTTTTAAGATATTAGCATTTTGATAGGTTTACCGTGGTATCTCATGGTGGTTTAAATGTGCAATTCCCTGATGGCTAAGGATGTTACCTATCTTTTCATGGTCCCATCTGTCATTGGCATTCCTCTTCAGTGAAATGTCTGTTCATGTCTTTTGTCTATTTCATAATTGGATTGGTTTTGGTTGTTGAGTTTTGAGGGCTCTTTCTATATTCCGGACCCAAGTCCTTTGTCAGATATATGGCTTGCAAATATTTTCTCCTAGTCTTTAGCTTGTCTTTTCATCCCTATTCCTAGTCTTTCACAAAGAAAAAGGTTTTAAGTTTGATAAAGTCTAGGGGTTTTTTTTTCTTCCATTTATGAATTGTGCTTTTGATGTCAAATCTAAGAATTTTTTCTGGTCTGAGCTCTCAAAGATTTTCTCTCACGTTTTTTTGGAGAAGTTTTTATAATTTTATGTTCTATATTTAAGTAGTTTATTTTGAGTCAAAACTTTTATAAGGTAGGAAACTTAGGCTGAGGTTCATCTTACTGCCTATGTATGCTCTATTTCTCTAGCACTAGTTTTTGAGAAGGCTATCATTCCTGCATTGATCTGTTTTTGCAACTTTGTTAAAAATCAGTAGGGCATATTTGCATGGATTGATCCATTGATGGGCACTTAGTTTCCATAACTTAGCTATTATGAATGATGCTACAATGAACATGGGTGTGCAGATGATCCCTTCGAGATACTGGTTTCAATTCCTTTGGACATATACACACGAGTGGGATTGCTGGATCATAGAGTGGTTCTATTTTTAATATTTTGAAGATCCTCCATACTATTTTCTATATTGGCTGTACCAACTTACATTCCTACCAACAGTGCACAAGTGTACAAGGGTTCTCTTTTTTTTGCATTCTTGCCAATATTTTTTATCTTTTTTTTTTTTTTAATAAAAGTCATCCTAACATGTGTAACCTGTTATCTCATTGTGGTTTTGATTTGCATTTCCCTGGTGATTAGTGATGTTAAGCACTTTTTATATATCTCCTGGCCACTTTTAGGTCTTCTTTAGAAAAATATCTATTCAGTATTTTGTCCATTTTTAAATTGGGTTATTTTTTTTTTTTTTTTGCCATTGAGTTGTACAGTTTCCTTGTGTATTTTGTATATTAACCCCTTATCCAATATATGGTTTGCAAATATTCCCTCCCATTCTATAGGTTGCCTTTTCATTTTGTTGATTGTTTCTTTCTGAGCACAAGCTTTTTAGAATGATGTAGTTCCATTTGTTTACTTTCACTTTTGTTGTGTTTTGGGTATCATACCCCAAAAATTGTTGCCAAGACCAATGTCTAGGAGACATTGGTTTTCTTCTGGAAGTTTTACAGTTTCGGGTCTTATGCTTACGTATCTAATCCATTTCAAGCTAATTTTTGTGAGTGGTGTAACACAGGGGTCCAATTTCATTCTTTTGTATGTCAATGTCCAGTTTTCCCAGCACCAGGTATTGAAGTGATTTTCCTTTCTCCACTGTGTGTTCTTAGCTCCCTTGTCAGATATTAGTTGACTGCACATGCATGGATTTACTTCTGGGCTCTTGATTCTGTTCCATTGGTCCACATGCCCTTCTTTATGCCAGTACCACCACCGTTTGACTATATTTGTAATAGAGTTGGAAATCAGGAAGTATGAGGCCTCCAGCTTTGTTCTTTCTCAGGACTGCTTTGCCTATTCGGGGTCCTTTGTGGTTCCCTACAAATCTTAGGATTGTTTTTTCTATCTGTGAAAAATAACATTGGAATTTTGATAGGAATTATGTAGAATGTATGGGTGGCTTTGGGTAGTATGAACATTTTAATAATATTAATTCTTCCAATCCACGAAATGGAATATTTTTCTATCTATTGTGCCTTCTTAAATTTCTTTCTTCAAAGCCTTATAGTTTTCAGTGTTCAGATCTTTCACCTCCTTGGTTATATTTAGTTTTAACTATTTTATTGTCTTTGATGCTGTTATAAATGGGATCGCTTTTCTTTATTTCTTTTTCAGATATTTTGTTGTTAATGTACAGAAATGCAACTGAATTTTGTATGTTGATTTTGCATTCTGTAACTTTACTAAATTCATTTATTGGTTCTAGAAATTTTTGGTGGATTCTTTAGGATTTCTATATACAAGATCATGTCATCTGCAAACAGAACAACGGTAATTCTTCCTTTCCAATTTAGATGCCCTTTCTTTTTCTTGCCTAATTTCTCTGGCAAGGACTTCCAGCACTATGTACAGTAGGAGTAGTGACAGTTTGCACCGTCTTGTTCCTGACATTAGAGGAAAAGCTCTCAACATTGCACTGTTGAGTATGTTATTGATTTTTAGTTTCATACAATTGTGGTTGGAAAAGATACATGGTAGGATCTCAATTTTCTGAAATTTGCTAAGATTTGTTTGTGACCTAACATGATCTATCCTGGAGAATGTTTCACGTGCATTTGAACAAAAAAATGTGCATTCTGCTGTTGTTGGCTGGAATGTTCTGTATATATCTGTTATATCCATTTGATCTAAAGTATACTTCAGGTCTAAAGTTTCCCTATTGCTTTTCTATCTGAATGACCTATGCATTATTAAAAGTGAGATGTTGAAGTCCCCTACAATTACTGCACTATTTCTCCCTTCAGATCTACTAGCATTTGCTTAATATACTTAGGTACTCCAATGTTGGGTCCATTATATTTACAATTGTGATAACCTCTTAATGACTTGACCCACTTATCATTACATAATGACCTTCTTGCCACCCATTAGATTTTGACTTAAATTCTATTTTGTCTGATATAAGCGTAGCTACCCCTGCTCCCTTTTGGTTTCTATCTGCATGGAATATCTTTTCCATCCTTTCATTTTGAGCCTTTATATGTCCTTAAAGTTGAAGTAAGTCTCTTATATGCAGCATGTACTTGGGTCTTGTGGGATTTATTTTAATCCATTCAGCCATTTTATGCCTTTTGACTAGAGAATGTAATCTGTTTACATTTAAATAATTATTTATATGTAAGGACTTACACCATCTTATTGTTTTCTGGATGTTTTGTAGTCTCCTTGCTCCTTTTTTCTTCTTGCCATCTTCCTTTGTGATTTGATGATTTTCCATACAGAAAATCACTTTGCTTCTCTTCTTCTTACCTTTCGTGTCTACTGTAGGTTTTTGCTTTGTAATTACCATGAGACCTACGTAAAATATTTTGAGCTAATAGCAACTTCAATCACACACAAAAATTCTACCTTTTTGCTTTACATTTTTTTAGAGAGAGAGAGAGAGAGAGAGAGAGAGAGAGAGAGAGAGAGAGAGGATCCCAACCAGGCTCCACACTCAGCGCTGAGCCTAACAAAGAGCTTGATCCCACAACCGTGAGATCATGACCTGAGCCTATATCAAGAGTTAGACGCTCATCTGACTGAACCACCCAGATGCCTCTACATCTTTTTATGTTGTGTATCTCTTAACAAATTATTGTAGTTATACTAGTTTTTAATACTTTGTCCTTTAATCTTTATACTAGGGTTGAATGATTAACATGCCACCATATTACAGTATCAGAATATTCTGAATCTGGCTATACGCTTACTTTTACTATTTTTATGTTTTATGTTTTCTTACTAATCATGTCCTTTCATTTCAGCTCAAAGAATTCCTTTCATCATCTCTTTTAAGGCAGGCCTAGTGGTGAAGAACTCTCTCGGCTTTGGTTGCTTGAGAAAGTCTATAGTTCTCCTTCATTTTTGAAGGACAACTTTGCTAGGTTAAATATTTCTGTTTAGCAGGGTTTTTTTCTTTCAGCATTTCAATATATCATCTCACTCTCTCCTGGCCTGCAAAGTTTCTGCTGAGAAATCCACTGACAGCCTTATGGGGGTCCCCTTGGATTTGAGGATTTTTTTTCTCTTGTTGCTTTTAAAATTATTTGTCTTTTAATTTAGACCATTTGAGGGGCGCCTGGGTGGCGCAGTCGGTTAAGCGTCCGACTTCAGCCAGGTCACGATCTCGCGGTCCGTGAGTTCGAGCCTCGCGTCAGGCTCTGGGCTGATGGCTCGGAGCCTGGAGCCTGTTTCCGATTCTGTGTCTCCCTCTCTCTCTGCCCCTCCCCCGTTCATGCTCTGTCTCTCTCTGTCCCAAAAATAAATAAAAAACGTTGAAAAAAATTTAATTTAGACCATTTGATTATAATATACATTGAAGAAGATCTCTTTGAGTTGAACGTCTTGGAGAGCTTATGAGCTTCTTGAACTTGGATATCCAAATCTCTCCCCAGATTTGGGACATTCTCAGCCATGATTTCTTTAATAAACTTTCTACCCTTATCTCCCTCTCTTCTCCTTTTGAGATTCCAATATGCATAGACTGTTCCTCTTGATGGTGGCCCATAGTTCATGTAGGCTTTCTTCACTTTTTTTCCTTCTTTTTTCCTTTGTTCTCCTCTGACTGGATAATTTCAAATGATCTGTAGTCCCCTTCACAAAATCTTTTTCTGCTCAATCAGGTCTGCTGTTGATGTTCTCTACTGCATCTTTCACTTTATTCATTGTATTTCCCAACTTTGTAATTCCTATTTGGTTCTTTTTAATGATTCATATATTTTTGTTAAATTTCTAATTTTTTTCATGTATTGCTTTACTTATGTCATTGAATTATCTTTCTGTGTTTTCTTGTAGCTCATTGAACTTCCTTAAAACAGCTATTTTGCATTGCTTATCAGGAAAATTGCAGATCTCCATTTCTTTGGGGTCAGTCACTAGAAAATCCGTATGTCCCTTTGGTGGTGTCATGTTTCCTTCATTTCTCGTGTTCCTTGAAGTCTTCCACTGCTGTCTTCACATTTGAAGAAGTTATCACCTCCTCTAGTCTTTACTGACTGGCTTTGGGAGAGAAATACCTTCCACCGGTCCTCTTATGAATTGAAGCTTTCTCAGACCTTCTATAGATACACATGTTCCACACCTCTTATTCCCTCTTAGGGAATAGTTCTTAAGACTGTATTACTTTTTTTGATCCTGCAAAACCAGGATTCGTGCTTATAGCTTCTCGTTTGCTCCCCCCTTGGGTGGTACTGAGGGCTCAAGTTTGTATGCTTTCTTCTAACCCCACAGGGTCAGGCTGGCTTTCTTCAGGCGCTCACTAGCTGTCTGCAGAGGCTGGCTCTTGCTGCCCTTGGGAATGTACACTGATAACTGGCCATGGAGTAGCAATGAGTGTGACTAGGCATGTAGAGTGTTGTGGGTGTCCGTGGACCAAGCTGGAAGATCTGTAAGTGAAGGGTCCCCAGTGGTTCATAAGTGGGTTTCCTGAAGGAGTCTGCAAAGCAGTTAGTAGGATCCATATCCGACTGATGTCAGCCCTGGCTGCTATTCTCCCAGCTACTCCTTGCAGTCCATGTCATGCAACACACCTCAGAAATCTGGGTAAGAGGAGAAAGAAATGGGTCTCTTGGGCAATGTCCCACACATCTGGGGAAGCTGGGTGTTCACTTACACACTCTCACTTTCCCCTGTGAGGAAAATCACAGGCCGAAAGATCTCTTTTGTCACTGAGCTGTGTTGCCTCAAGGGAGAGGTAACATGGCTAAAGTGAAACTGTTCCTCTTACTCTCTTCAATGCATCCAATCTCAGATTATTTTTTGCTCCAACAATGTGCTGGAACTTGGTGGACTCATGGACTTATACAAAGGCACTGTTACCCTTGGATGATTATCAAAATTGGTGTTCTCTGGGGGTAAGATGGCAGAAAACTCCTATTCCACTGTTTTGATGTCGTCAATAAACTTGTCTATGTCTACAAAAAACCTTTGTTGTGATTTTGATGGGGATTTCACTAAACCTATAGATCAATTTGGGCAGAACTGACATCTTCCTACACAGAGTCCTCTAACTGATGAATATAGTATATCTCTCCATTTATTTAGGATTTCTTTGATTTCTTTCAAGCATTTTGTAATTTTCAGCATATAGATCCTATGCATGTCAATTGAATTTAAACCTAAGTATTTCATTTTCTTTGGGATAATTGTAAATAATATTGTGTGATTAATTTCAGTTTTCATGCTTGTTATTAGTATATAGAAATGAAATTGATTTTTGTGTATTGATCTTATATGTTGCAGTCTTGCTGAACTCAGTTATAGGAGTTTGGGGATAGCTTCTCTGAATTTCCTATGTAGATAATCATATAATGTGGAAACAGGGACAGTTTTTATTTCTTCCTTTATAATATCTAGGTCTTTTATTTCTTTTTCTTGCCTTATTGCGCTGGTATAACTTCCAGCCCTATGTTGAATAACAGTGGTGTCAGTGGACATCCTTGACTTGTTCCTGACCTTAGGGGAAAAGCATCCAGTGATTCACCAGTAAGCATGATGTTGCTTATATTTTTTGTATACACTTCTTATCAAGTGAAAGAAGTTCCTTCCTAATCCTGGTTTGATAAGATTTTAAACTGTGATTTCGTCAAAAACTTTAACTGTGGAAACCAATATGTCCATGTGATTTTTTTCTCTTATAGTCTAATGATATGATGGACTAAAACAATTGATTTTTGAATGCTAAAGCAGTCTTGCATATAAAGAATAAATTCCATTTTGTAATGGTGTATAATTCATTTTATACACTGTTAGATTCAATCTGTTAATATTTTGTTGAAGATTCTTATATCTAAATTTACGAGACTTATTGATGTGTATTTTTCCCTTTTTCGTAATGTCTGCTTTTGGTTCCAGAGTAATACAAGCTATATAAAATGAGTTGGGAAGTGTTCCCTTCTTTCCTATTTTCTGGAAGAGATTGTGCAAAATTCTTCTTCAAATGTTTGACAGAATTCTTCAATGAAACCTAAGCCTGGAGACTTTTTGAGGAAGTATTTTATTATTAATAAAAATTCAATTTGTGAGATTATAGGACTATTCAGGTTGTCCATTTCAAGTTGGTGTTTGTGGTTTTTGAGGAATTGGTCAATTTGACTAAGTCATCAAATGTATTAATGTAAAGTTGTTTTCTAGTATTCCTTCATTATTCTTTTAATTCCTGCAAGATACCTAGTGACATATCCATGTTCATTCCTAATATTGGTTATTTGAATCTTCTTGGGTTTTTTTTTTTTTTTTATCACACCTCCTGGGTTAGTCTAGTTGATGACCTCCATTCTAGTTGTGGAAGGAGGGGCTCAACTCTCCACTGGATCCTGCTAACACTGGGGTACAGGGTTAAATCATACTGGTGATTTGCTTCATTTTACATCACCTCAAAGGGTCTTGCTGCTGCTGAGTAGAGGTGGAGGCTTAGCTCACCAATGGGCCCTGCTGACATTACCCTGATGTAAAAATCTGACTTCCAATTGCTTCCACTAGGCAGGGGATAGAATATTAGATCTCTGCCCAGCCCCACCAATAGCACCAGGTTGGGTAATGGCAGTGCTACCTGCTACCTGCTTCTGCCTACTTCCTTGGATCAGAGGTCAGGTGAAAGGTCAGTTCCTGCCAGGCCCTGCTGAAATAGGTGTGTGTGTGTGTGTGTGCGTGTGTGTGTGTGTGTGTTCAGTTTTTCTCTTTTGTTTGACTGATGTAGGGAGGGTATTTCTAGAAAGGTGTTTTTGTTTTTTTGGAGGGGGTTGGGGTTTTTTGTTTGTTTGTTTGTTTGTTCTGGTTTTGGTTTTGGTTTTGGTTTTGGTTTGTTTGATTATTATGACTGTTAGGCCACCATCTTCCCTATCCTTTGGCTGGGGAGAACAGGCTCTTCCTGGAGTTTGTGCCTGTTAGAGATTCAGGGCATACATATATGCCCTATCCAGGATTTAGGGGAGACAATAACGAAACCCAGAAAACTTACAGCCGTTGCCTTCCCCCAGCTCCAAGATCTCTAGGCAGCCTGCTTTCTTCCTTCTCCCTTTCAGAATTTTCTTACATTTGTTTGCTGTATTATGTATTAATTATGTATTAATTATGTATTTATGTATTAAATTTGTATTATGTATATGTATGTGTGTATATGTATATGTATATCATGTAATATGTATAATTATGTATTAATTATTAAGAGGGAGAACCTGGGAGGAATAGGGCCATTCCATCTTAGCAGAACCAGAAGTCCCTATTTTTCTTTTTTAAAAACACCAAATTACGATCACATTGTATATATAATTTTATATCATTTTTACTTACTATATCATAAGTTTTTAATTTCTGTAATAAACTCTTTGTAAGTACAATTTTAAAAGCTATATAATTCCCAACTGAGTGGCCAGAAGATGATTTACATAATCATTTTCCTATTGTTGAAAATTTAGATTCCAACATTATTGCTGTAATAAATAATGTACTAATGAAAACGTTTGTGCCTTAACGTTTTTCTGTATTTTAGGATTATTACCTTAGATAGTCCCAGAAGTAGAATCACACACAGCCTAATAGGAACATGGAAGAGTGCCTCTTTTGTTCTCAACAACACTGGGACTTCAATATACTCTTAAACATGAATCAGTCTGATAGAGAAAACAGTATTATAGTATGCCCTAATGTGCATTTCTCTGATCGCCAGTGAGGTTGATCAATTGCCCTCCTTTTGTAAATTGCCTTTTCATGTCTTTGTGCCTGTTCATCTTCTGGGTCTTCATATACTCTTTTGGAATAGCCTTCCCAGTACAAGAACTGACTAATTGTGTCTAAGAAGCTGTTTTCTTAAAGCAAAAAAGATATAGTTCAATGTCAACGATCAGCTAGGAGAGAAATAATTTTATCCCGTGTTCAACTACTGCAAAGATCAAGCGCTTAACAGGAAAACACCTACCAATTAAATGAAGACATCAGATGAAAATAAAACGTACGAAACACTTTAGATTTCTGGGTAACTCTTAATCTTGAAAGTTACACTGTTTAAGAAGAATAAACATTTCCAAGAGGCACCTAGGTGGCTCAGTTAAGCATCCGACTCTTTTTCTTTTCTTTTTTTTTTTTTTTTAGCTGTTTGTGCACAGGGACTTTATTAGCATTTTGAGTAATAATCAGAGGAGTCTTCCAGCCAACAAGTCCTTTCTTGTATGTCTATTTGCTTATTTTGTTTTTATTTTTTATTTTATTATTATTTTTTAATATGAAATTTATTGTCAAATTGGTTTCCATACAACACCCAATGCAATAAGTCATACAGAGAAAGACAGATACCATATGTTTTCACTCTTATGTGGATCCTGAGAAACTTAACAGAAGACCATAGGGGAGGGGAAGAGGAAAAAACAAAGAGAAGGAGGGAAGCAAACCATAAGAAACTCTTAAAAACTGAGAATAAACTGAGGGTTGATGGGGGTTGGAGGGACGGGTAAGTGGGTGATGGGCATTGAGGAGGGCACCTGCTGGGAGGAGCACTGACTCTTGATTTTAGCACAGGTTATGATCTCAAGGTTCATGAGATCAAGCCCCATGTCGGGCTCTGTCCTGACAGTGCAGAGCCTGCTTGGGATTCTCTCTCTCCCTCCAAATCTGCCCCTCCCCTACTAGCACTAACACACTCATGCATGCTCACTCTCTCTCTCAAAGTAAATAAATAAACTTTTTTTAAAAAAAAAAAGAATAGGGGCGCCTGGGTGGCTCGGTCGGTTAAGCGTCCGACTTCGTCTCAGGTCATGATCTCACGGTCCATGGGTTCGAGCCCCGCATCGGGCTCTGTGCTGACAGCTCAGAGCCTGGAGCCTGTTTCAGATTCTGTGTCTCCCTCTCTCTGTGACCCTCCCCCGTTCATGCTCTGTCTCTCTCTGTCTCAAAAATAAATAAACGTTAAAAAAAATTTTTTTTAAATAAATAAAAAGAAGAATAAACATTTCCTGAATCTTACCTGCAGCATAACAACATTGTCGCCTTCAAAAGTTACAAACACATCCGTGTCACATTTTAGGCCTGAGATTTGGTTTTCCATCATGTAACCCTATTGCAGAAAAAAGAAAAGAAATATATTTTAAATGTGCAATCCCATCATCATAAAAGACTAACCTTTTCTTTGAAATTATACAAAAATACAGAAAATGGAAAAGAATACAGTAACTATAGTTCTCCTGCCCAGAGTAACCATTCTAAGAGTTTTAAGCCATCACACTTGCTTTTGATCTATAAATATTATTTCAGATTTGCCTTCATTATTAGTAAAAACATTTGGACATAGTCATGTCACATTTTTCCCCCAAAATATTTCAACAAATTGTGCTGATTTTTTTCTACCTCTCTTCCAAATCTTATGAATTCTAATAAATGTCAAGAAATTAGTGATTGTGCCCTAAATATATGCAGGAGAATGATGCCTCCTCCACCCCAACCTTTTCGAAATTAGCAAATGTACCTGATTCTCAGGACACCACACAAAAATCCTAAATTGCCACTCTGCGTGTTAATATCATTAACTACTCTGAGTCATAAATTCACACCCCAGTTTCCAGCTAGTGTTTTTTCTTTTTTTATTTCCTGAAATCCTTATTTAAATGGCAGTAGCCTGCTGCTCATTTTCAAAGTGTTGACAGTAGTTCTGCACACAAACTGGGAGAAGCAGCTGCTCAGGAGAAAGTCGATCGGCCCCAGGCAAAACATAGAGCAGCAAAGTTTGCCTGTGTTTGGCCTCAGGCCCTTCCCCTTCTGAAGGCCCCTGCACGGTATTTCTTCCAGTTCCTTGCTCTCCCCATTAAATCTCTAGAATCTTTCCCACTCTCAAAATCGGCTTCCACAAATCAATCCTGCCTGAGTAAGTTATATCAGAGGTGACTGCCAGGCTACTTCTCCCAGGGCTATTTGCATTTAGCACTTCAGCTCTGGAGAGGGAATGACAAGATTCAGCCTCTGCTGAAATTTGCAAGCCGCACGGAGCAGCGAGCAGCGCAGAAGGGCGCTCCCGTGGGCAGCCATACGCTCCCATCTCAGGGTACCTTGCTTTCTTTCTGAAAATGGCCACTTGAGTCACAGAAGCCAGCACTTCCGGGGGGTTGCTGCCTGCAGAAGTCTGGAGCATCAGTCAGTGCTTCCTGACCCGGCAGCCGTCTTCGGATGCCCCTACTTTCCCAGACCCCCACCCAGGCCAGCATCACAGCGGTCTACGCAGGCCGAAGTGCACAGTGTAAGCATCTGCAGGACTCCTTAACAGTTACATAAACGTAAACAGGTTGTATTTACGGAGAAATAAATCAATAACATTGCGAACCTCCCCAGCCCCTGCCCCATAACCACAGGGATAAACCCGCCCCACAGGCAGACCACGTAAACTTAGGTGCCCACTGAATGTGACCAGGCTCCAGAATGTTTCCCTGCCACAAGGCCACAGCTGACTCACGTTCATCATTGTGACACCGCCATTCATCGAGTGCCCGCTACAACTAGGTTCTGGACTGGGTGCTCTACCCGAATTTCACTGGCTGTTTCACATAATCCTCTTTTTTTTCTCACAACAGCCACGTGAGACATCACCCCATCTCACAGGCGAAGAAAGTGAAGCTTGAGAGCCATGTTGGAATGTTCTTGAATAATCTCCTAAGTTCTGGTGTAGAAAAGATGAACACTACATATATCACCTCGGTATTAGGAAGAAGCCTTTGTACTTAAGAAGCTTAGCTGCTAAGTGCTCAAAAGAATGATTCTGAAGAAACAACATACTTTTTCTTTGAGGATTGTGCTCCGGTCTATCCCAGTAGGGGTGCAAGTGTCAAATTCTTTGCCGTTCTCTGACACTTCTGAATCTGTTCACACTCCGCTCCAGGAAGCCAGGCCACAAGGCTGTAAAATGACCTGAGAGATAATCTACTCAAGACGCAGCAGAATCAGCAAATGAATACTGACAGCCTCTCAGAGAAGGGGCAATAGAGTCCTGAGAACATGAAGATGCTCTATCTTATATATTAGTTCTTCCAACGCAGTATCATTTATTTCTCTTCCGGATGGCGAAACTCAACACTGAAATCCTCCGCATGTTTGAAACCCGAGTAAAACCGCGTCGCTGCTTCTCAATGATTCCAGACTCTCCAAGGCCTGGACAGAGCTGAGGTACAAGGCTCACAGCCCTCACAGAGCTTGCAGGCAGCTGAAGGAGAAACAGCACGGAGAAAACCCAAAGCCAACTGCGTGCAAGACACGGTTGTGGCCAGCACATCGCTTCCAATCTCCTGAAACTACCAAGGGCATAGTTCTGATCGAATTTCCTTAGACTAGGCCAGAGAGACCTACCCTCATAAAAATCTAAATCTTTGAAGTATCTGAGGTGACCCGTTGAGAAACTAACAAGGTTCAACAAATTCTAGGCAGCTGCGTTCTGTGTGAACACGCTCTCAAGTTTAAGGAGAGACACGCAATGCAGAGAAGTTACTCAATGCAGACTTGCAGCCGTCTTCTGGAGGGACTAAATTCTAAACTTGGGACCCTGAATTCTTTGGAGACAAATGATTATAACCACTGTGTGTGCGTGTGTGTGTGTGTGTGTGTGTGTGTGTGATTTTCTAATTAAAAATGAACTTGAGGTTTTTAATAAATGACTAAAAGCAATACATAAGCATTATTTTAAAAAACCAGAACACAGGAAAACCCAACAGAGAAAAAGATAAAGTCATCTGTAATCTCAGGATGTGGAGATAAAAGGGTGTCTGGGAAAGAAAGCCCCCAAGAAAAAGGCTTGGAATAGGAGCTGAGATTGCGAGGGCAGAGACAAGTGTTAGGAGGAGGAAAGTGGGGCGGGACTGGGAAACCAGCAGATCAGATCTGGGCAAAGGGAGCCATGGAGTGTTTTGGAGGGAGGGGGAACGTGACTGAGCATGTTACAGTTAGAGAAGGCTGAGGAGTGAGTTGGGTGTGAGGAAAGCCAGAACCCGGTGAGCAAGACAGGAAAGTAAGAGTGCTGGATTTGGGGAAGGAGGAAATATGTTAACCTCATAGTCACCTATATAGCACCCATCGGTGGCAAGCTGAGGGGCAGTCCTGGGCTCTGCAGCCTAAGATACTTTCCATGCCGGGTCATAACCCGGCACTTTGTACCTTCATCAGGATTTTTTTTATGTCTATTTATTTTTGAGAGACAGAGAGAGAGAGAGAGAGAGAGCATAAGCAGGGGAGGGGCAGAGAGAGAGAGAGAGAGACAGAATCTGAAGCAGGTCCCAGGCTCTGAGCTGTCAGCACAGAGCCCTACGTAGGGCTCGACCCCATGAACCGCATGATCATGACCTGAGCCAAAGTTGGATGCTTAACCCGCTGAGCCACCCAGGCGCCCCTCCAGGTGTCTTTCTAAGCAGAGGACACTGAGGCAGAGACACATAGAGGGAAGACCATGGAAGACATGTCATCTACAAACCACAGGGAGAAGCCTCAGAAGAAACCACCCCTGCCAAGAAAGAGCCTGGTGTTGGACTTTCAGCCTCCAGAATAAATTTCTGTTTTTTAAGGCATTCAGTCTGACATACGTGGTCACGGCAGACCAAGCAGACTGAGGCAGTGCAGGGGGCGTGTGCACACACACAGAGCAAGAAATCAACGTGAACTGCTTCTCCGACGTCAACATATCCTTTGGGAGTCCAAGGAAATCCTTCTCGAAGCCATCATCTCAAGGTACTCGACAGCATGTTGGGAAATGAAATGGTAGTCCCATGAATCTTCTTTTTTTTCCACACCGGACTCCTAAGTAGGGGCATTTTGCTTATACATTTCTGGTGGGGGGAGGCAGATGCGAGAAAGGAGGGAAGTGAGGGAAGAAACAGGTTTCATCTCCAAAAAAGTGAATAATATTTTCCATTAGCTTATTTCACTCTTAATTAAAAAAAGAAATATAGAATAGACAGAGGGAACTCTAAACTCCACGCTCCCAAAGCCAACAGAATCCTCAGGGGGCAATGTAGCCCGGAATCTGGTCTCCATGAAGAGAGAGCACGCTGGGTAGATGTGTTACTCTATCTCTGCCTTCTGGGTTACATCGAGCCTCTTAGCAAGTAATTGCGAATGTCATTAAGGTTGTGTCCCATTTCAGTAAGAGCCCCATGAAACATATTTTATGATTCAAGCTTTGTACACTGCAAGTTTAATATTTTCCTGCTGTTTTTAACATCTCTGAATTTTTTTACTATATGATTATATTTAATAAATGGATAAGAACAAATTAGAAACAGGCTTTCTTCCTTCCTTTTAAACAAATTGAGAGTAAATCTTGTTAATTTGAAGGAGAAGAAACAGACAGAAATCAATCTTATTTGTAAGAGGAGGGTCAATTGGAAATACAGGATGGACTGTTTCTTAGAGTTGTGTTAATTTATGCCTATGTATCTCCACACCTTGAATGGGGCAGAGCCCGTGTGCAAGGTCAGCCGATGTGTGTGAGATTCAATACAGCCTTTCCTGTGACAGCCGTGGTCTGAGTGGGATCTTCTGACAGCCAGAGTTCAACGCCCAGCAGATGACGGATGTTCCTATGGAGGTGACGACGAGTTGTCCCGCCCTGCCCTGTTTGCTTTGAGATGACCCTACAGTGTCAGGGCTTATAAACTGGGGAAACGGAGAGGAGGGAGTTCATTCATAGGTCCTGTCACCAAAGGTATAGTGAGGGTCTCACTTCGCAGGCCCTATGCTACCCACTGCAACCACAGACATGTGTTGCAGGAGAGAGATAGGTGTTGGTCAGGTAGACAAATAAAATAGGCAATTAAACAATCTCTGGGAAGTGCCAGAAAGGAGAAGATCTGGGTTCCATAGGGAAAAAATAACGAGAAAGACCTCTTCTAACCTAGATAGATGTTGAAGAATATTTTCAGAGGGCTTGTTTAACTTGGAAACTTAAAGAAGAGGAGTCAGCCACACCAGGAATGGAGAAAGCTTGCTCCCGGTGAAAGAACAGGGTGTGCAAACACCCTGAGGCCAAGAAGAAGCACAGAATGTTCAGGGACTAGGAAGAAGGCTGAGCTGGAGGTGGGTAGTTGGGGGAGAGTGGCCCAAAGTTAAGGTAGAAGAGGTAGATAGGGGTCAAGTGACTCGGGAGCCATCAGGAGTTCATTTTAGGTTAGTGTAGGTGCTAAGCCATAAAATAATTTTGAGCTTTGGAGTGAGATAACTTGTGACTTTACAAGTTGGCTCTAGCTGCTGCGTGAACACAGCCTAGAGAGAGAGAGAAGTTGGGCTAGTTGGTGGCATGGATGGGAGACATGGGGGCATGGAGGTGGAGGGAGAAGGGCTCGGAGAGGATTGAGAGTGGGCATGAGAACAAGGAAGCCTGGGCCACATGAACAATAGGTGTATGGTGTGGTGTCTACTGAGTTGGAGAATCCTGGGGCAGAAGGATATTTGAGGGAAAGATCAAATTTTCACGTCCGTCGGTGTGAGGTATGAGAGTCTGTGAGCGATGAAAGTCAGATACGAGACTCCGGACATGTGAAAAGGGGTCTGGGATGGAGATGTAAATTAGAAAGGCCTCACCATACAGGTCGTATTTAAAACCTCAGGAGAAGACGGGCTCATCAAGAGTGTGAATACACTCAGAATGTGTGAATACACACAGAAGAGAGGACTCAGGCTCACATTCTGAAAAATGCCAACATTCAGAGGTCACACAGAAGAACACTGGCAGAGGAGACTAAGAAGACAAAGAAGCCAGAAGAAAGCCAAAGGGTACTGTGTCCTGAAGGCTGAGAATGTGTACAGGAGGAACAGGCATGCTTTGGCGGGTGAGGACCGAGAAGTGTCCTTTGGACTAAGCCATGGGGAATCAATGGCAGCTGGACTAAAACTGTTTAGGGAGCATGGAGGAGGGGAAGTTAGATTTGTCTCTGGCAATACGGCAGGTTAGATATTCTTTTTTTTTTAATTCTCCAGTAGAAATCACAAAATCAGAGCCTGGCACAGGGCTCAATCCCACGGCCCTGGGATCATGGCCTGAGCCAAAATCAGGAGTCAGACACGCAACTGAGCCACCCAGGTGCCCTACTCATAAAATATTTTTAAAAAATCATTTTGAATGCATGGTTAAGCTAGTAAAGAGAAACCTTCACAGGCTGGACACAATGAGAGACCACGGACTCCAAGAGGGTACCATGTGTTGAGGCCAGATAAGAGGTTATGTAAAGACCCCTACATATACATAGTCTCCTGGAAAACAACACCTACCGTGGGTGAAATAAGAAAACACCACCCCTCACCCAAGAACATAATGAGGAACTTGGCTAGTCTTAGCTCTGGCTGTGGGGGGCAGGGGGGAGGGGGGCAGGTGCAGAAAACATCTTTCCTTAGAGTTTTCAACCATGGCTCTGTGGCTAGAATCCATACTTCCTATGAGGCCCCTCAAAGTCCCAAACAAAGGAGCCAGTTTAAAGTGGGTTGTTGAGATCATCGGGCAGCTGGCAGAGGTAAATATAGATCCTCACTGTCCTGAAAAAACTATCCAGATGAAGTTCCAAATATCACGGGATCAATTTAAAAAAAAATCACAAATCACAAGGGGAAATAAAGAATAATCAGAAGAGCTAGACCATAACAGAATCAAACCTGCAGAGGTAGCACACATAGATATTAGCCTAATATACCTAGAAGTGGATAAAATCAAGAACACGGAGATAACAATGACCTAAAATTTCCAAAATGATCAAGTGACACAAATCCACATATTTAGCAAACTCAAATAACCCCAAATAGTTGTATGGAAACCAATTTGACAGTAAATTTCATATATTGAAAAAAAAAAAACAACAATACTTAGGCACATTAAGTCAAATCACAGATCACCAAAAAATAAACTATCTTGAAAGAAGCAGAGATCCCCACCCCCCGCAATAGCTTGCCATGAAAAATTAGACAGATATCTGATTCCTCAGTGACAAGAGAATCCAGAATGATTGTAAAAACTTGAAAATACTGAGAGAAAATAGCTGCCAACCGTGAAATCTATACTTAATAGTACTTAATCTTTTAAGGTTGAGCATAAAAGGAAGACATTCAGACAAATAAAACTGAAGTTCACTACCCCAGACCCACACTAAATGGTATTCTGAACGCAGGGGTAAGGGCAATGGCTCAAGAGATGCCAGAAGGAATTGTAAGCAAAGACACTGGTAGAAGGCAAAAGTTCTAAAGAAACCGTGGTTCCATAGAATAATAAATACAAAGGCTAGTCGGTGGAATTAAAAAACATAGCGCTGAAGTAATGGACACAATAGCACAGAGGTGGGGAACTGGTATTTAGGGAAAGCAATCTAAGCCCTGTGTTGTTGGAAGAAAGATGATAATTAACTTTCAACTTCACATGCTAAATGTGCATAATAAAATTGCCAGATTGGGGGCATCTGGGTGGCTCAGCCAGTTGAGCGTCAAACTCTTGATTTTGACTCATGTCATGATCTCGCGGTTCATGAGATCAAGTCCCATGTCAGACTGCACTGACAGCAGGGAGCCTGCTTGGGATTCTCTCTCTCCCTCTCTCTCTGAACCTCCCCTGCTCTCTCTCTCTCAAAATAAAGAAATAAACATTAAAAAATTTTTGATTGCTAGGTTGACCACAAAATGAACATAATTAGAATGAAAACCAGACGAGGGAAGAGTGGAAAAGGGGCAGAAATAATAAATCTGAAAGAAAGTAAGAAGTCCAAACAAGCAGAGATAAGACACAAAAATAGCAAAGAGTAAGATGGAAGAAATGAATTCAAATATATCAGTGATGACAATAAATACTGAGACTAAAAAGATAAAAATGAGGTTGTCAGAGTAAATTAAATTTAAAAACCAGATATATGTTATTTATAAGAAACAATACAACACAATAACAGAAAAGTTTGAAGTGAAAGGATATAACAGATAAACACCAACCAAATAGAAGGCTCTGTCCTTGTATTACTATTGGGCAAAATACATTTTAAGGCCTTGCTAGAGCTAAAGAGAGTCACTGCAGCAGGACCAAACATTCAATTCAGGCGGAAGCTAGAACAATTCCAAAATTGTAAACATCAAATAACACAACTTGAAACTCATGAGACCAAAACTGGCAGAATTTTAAGGAGACACTGACAAATCTACCATGAAAGTGGGAGATTTTAGCCCACTCAGTATTTGATAGGTCAGACACACCAAAACCTCAGTAAGAATAGGGAATATTTGAATAATGCCATTAATAACCTTAATCTATTGGTCACATTTAAAACTCTGCATCCAATTACTGAATGCACATTCTTTTGAAGCACACATGGAAACTGTCCATGTTTCTAGGCCACAAAGTAGACCATAACAAATTTCAAAAAAATCTGTATCTCATTGGCCATTTCCTCTGGAATTAAGTGGAAAAATCAATATAATAATAATTATTACTATAACAACAAGATAATGAGAACATTTACTAAAAAGAAGGCGGTATTGCACAGTGGTTGTACCCTATAGCCCAACTGGATGGGTTTAGATCTGCCAATTCAGGAGCTGTGTAATTCTGGGCAAATTGCTTAAACTCTCAGTGCCTCATTCTTCACATACGCAACACTGGGATTGTAAGAGTCCTACTTTGTGGGGTTGTTGTGAGGATTATATAAAGGTTAGTTATTATTTTTTTAAAAAAACATTAGATATAGGAAATCTGAAAACATTCCTGGGTCAAATAAGTCACGATGGAAATTAAAATTTACTTAGAATTGATAAACAGAACTTTTTATTTATCAAATTATGGTTGATCCAGCCAAAGCAGTATTTAAAAAGAAATGTTACAACTTTAAATGTTTATAATAGAAAAGGAGAAACAACAAAAATTAATGAGCAATATCCAAGCTAAGGTACTAGAATAACAGCAGGAAAATAAACACACGAAAAGTAGGAGAAAATAAATAATAAAGATAAAAACCAATTAAATAGAAAAACCAGATACAATCTGGACAGGATCAAGTGAACCAAAAGTTTATTGTTTGAAAAAAATACAAAAATAGAGCACAAGATAAGGGGATGGGAAAAATAAACAATATTAGGAATGGCAAAGGGAGCATAACTATAGATACAGTGAGGACTGAAAAGATAAAAGGACATTATGAATTTATGCCAATAAATTTTAAAACTAAGAATAATTGGAAAAATTACTGGAAAGATATAAATGATGAAAACAGACTCAAGAGGAATAGAAAACCTGAGTAGCTATACCACTAAAGAAAGAGAATCAATCATCTTTAAATGTTCCCAGAAATAAACTATTAACCCTATACAGCTTTACAGGTATTTGTACCAAATATTCAAGGAGCAGATGATTTAATTTTATGTAAACTCTTTGAGCAAATAGAAAAAAAGAAACACTCCTTCCCCAAGTCATTTAATGAAAATGGTATAACTTTGATATCCAAATTGGACAAAGGCAGTGCTAGAAAGGAATAATACTCTTATTATTGAAGATGGAAAAATCCTCAATAAATCTTAGCAGACAGAATCTACAATGTATTACACACACACACACACACACACACGTACACTCACACACACTCATACACACCCCATGACTGTGTTTATATCCCCAAACTCAAGATTTGCTAAACAGTAGAAAATCTACTAATATAGGGGTGCCTGGGTGGCTCAGTCGGTTGAGCGTCCAACTTTGGCTCAGGTCATGATCTCGCAGTCTGTGAGTTCGAGCCCTGTGTTGGGCTCTGTGCTGACAGCTCAGAGCTTGGAGCCTGCTTCGGATTCTGTGTCTCCCTCTCTCTACCCCTTCCCCGCTCATGCTCTGTCTCTCTCTCTCTGTCAAAAATGAATAAACATTTAAAAATTTTTTTAAGAAAATCTAATATAAGTTCACTACATTAACAGACTAAAAGGAGGAAAAGGTACAATTATCTCAATAAAATAAATGCACATAATTCCCTAAGAGTCAAATCTGTTCATAATTTTAAAACCAGTAGAAAAATAAACATAAGTACACAAAAGCCTCCTCACAACTAAAGATAAAACAGACCTTCCTTGACATAACAAAGAATATTTGCAACTATAAACAACTATATGCCAACAAACCGGACATATAGAAGAAATGGAAAAATTCTTAGAAACATTCAAGTTACCAAGACTGAATCAGGAAGAAATAGAAAATCTGAATAGATCAGTTACTAGTAAGGAGACTAAATCAGTAATCAAAAATCCCCCAATAAAGAAAAACCTTGGAACAGATGGTTTCACTGATCAATTTTACAAAACATTTGGAGAAGAATTAACACCAATCCTTTTTAAATTCTTCCAAACATATCAAAGAGGAGGGAACCCTCCCAAACTCATTTTATGAGGCCTGTATTATCCTGATACCAAAACTAGAAAAAGCACACTACTAGCAAAGAAGACTGTAGACTAATATCTTGAATATGGTATAAAAATTCTCAATAAGATAGAAGCAAACTGAATTCAGCAGCACATGAGAAGAATTACTCACCATGATCAAGTGGGATTTATCCCTGGGATGCAAGGATGGTTCAACATATGCAAATCAATCAGAGTAATACATCACATTAATAGAATAAAGAAAAGAATCATATGACTATCTCATAGATGCAGAAAAATCGCTTGACAAAAGCCAACATTCATTCATGATAAACTCTTTTTTTAGATGTTTATTTATTTTGAGATAGAGCACAAGCAGGGTAGGGGCAGAGACAGAGGGTGAGAGAGAATCCTAAGCAGGCTCCACACTCAGCACAGAGCTTGATGTGGAGCTCAACATGGGGCTCAACGCAGGGCTTGATCTCATGACTGTAAGATCACAACCTGAGCCAAAACCAAGAGTCGGACACTTAACCGATTGAGCCACCCAGGTGCCCCCATGATAAAACTCTTAACAAATTAGGCATAGAAGGAACAAATCTTAACATAACAAAGGCCATATATGACAAGCCCACAGCTAACATCATACTCAACATATGATGAAAGGATGAAAGCATTTTTTCTAATACCAGGAGCAAGACAAAGGTGCCTACTCTCATCACTCCTACTCAACATAGTACTGGAAGTCCTAGATAGAGCAATCAGGCAAGAAAAAGAAATAAAAAGTATCAAAATTGAAAAGAAAGAAGTAAAATACTAATAACCAAATTTCTAAAAAAGCAATAAAAAATCAGTCACATTTACAACAGCATCAAAAACAATAAAATACTTAGGAATAAATTTAACTAAGGGGGTAAAAGGTCTCTATGCTGCAAATTATAAGACATTAATGCAAGAAATCAAAGAAGACATATATAAATAAAATAATATCCCATGTTCATGGATTGGAAGACATTTAATATTGTTAAAATGTCAATACTACCAAAAGCCATCTATAGATTCAGTGCAATCCCTACTAAGCTTCCAATGGTATTTTTTACAAAAGTAGAAAAAACACTCTTTTTATATAGAACAACAAAAGACCCCAAATAACCAAAGAAACCCCAAGGAAGAAGGACAAAGCATGAGGTATCACACTTCTTGATTTCAAGCTATACTATAATATTACATTCATCAAAATAGTATGGTTCTGACATAAAAACATACAAATAGATCAATGGAACAGAACTGAGAGCCCAGAAATTAACCCAAACATATACAGTCAACTAATATCTGACAAGGGAGCAAAGAATACTTAATGGAGAAAAGACAGTCTTTCCAATAAATGGTGCTGGGATAATTGGATATTCACATGTAAAGAATGAAACTGACCCACCATTCTGGAAGAAATTAACTGAAAATAGATTAAAGACTTAAATGTAAGACCAGAGACCATGATACTTCTAGAAGAAAATATAGGAACAAAGCTCCTCGACATGGGTTTTGGTAATGTATTTTTGGATATGATACCAAAGCACAAGCAACAAAATAAAAAATAAATAAGTGAGACTACATCAAACTAAAAAGACTCTGTACCATGAAAAAAACATTAACAAATGAAAAGACAACGTATGGAATGGGAAAAAATATTTGCAAACCATGTATCTGATAAGGGGCTAATATCTGACATATAAAACATAAAGAACTCATATATAACTCGACAGCAAAAAACTCCAACCCAAAACAATAGATAACCCAATTAAAAATGGGCAAAAGACTCGAATAGACATTTCACCAATGAAGATATAAAAAGACCAACAAGTACATGAAAAGATGCTCGACATCACTAGTCATTAGAGAAATGTGAGTTGAAATTACAATGAAACATCACCTCATGCCAGTTAAAATGGCCGTCATCACAAAGAAACAACAAATGCTGGTGTGAATGGAGAGAGAAAAGGGGGCCCTGTGCCCTGATGGTCGGATTATCTGTGGAAAACAGTATGGAAGACCCTCAAAAAATTAAAAATAAAACTACCAATTCCACTTCTGGGAATATATTCAAAGGTAATGAAAACACTAACTCAAGATATCTGCATCCTCAGGTGTGTAGCAGCATTGTTTACTGCTGCTTTACATTTACATTATAGTCAAGGTAAGAAAACAAGATGAGCATCAGTAGATGGATGAATGGATAAAGAAGCTGTGGTACACACACACCACACACACACACACACACACACACACACACACACAGAGAGAGAGGAATATTATTCAGCCATTAAAAAAACAAGGAAACCCTACCATTTGCAGCAACATGAATGGACACTGAAGGCGTTATGCTAAGTGAAATAAGTCAGACAAAGACATACTGTGTGATCTCATTGATACGTGGAATATTAAAAAAAAAAAAACTCTCACAGAAAAAGAGGCAAAACTTGTGGTTAGCAGAGGCAGGGAGGAAGGAGGAATTCCTGGAGAAAGGTTGTCAAAGGTTCAAACTTCCAGTTATAAAATAAATTAGTACTAGGGATGTGATATAAAACATGATGACTATAGCTAACACTGTTATATGATATATAGGAAAGAACGTAATTAAGAGTGTAAAATCTTGAGTTCTCATCACAAGGAGAAAGTTCTTTCCCTGTATTATTTTCTTCTTTCTTTACTTTTTATTTCATCTATATGAGAAGATTAATGTTAGCTGAACCTACTATGGTAATCATTTCATAATGTACACAAATCGAACTATCATGCTGGATGCCTTAAACTTATACAGTGATATATGTCAATTATTTCTCAATGAAACTGGGGGAAAAAGAATATTTGTAACATACCCACACCAAATAACATCCTTAATGGGGAAATAGTAAACACATGCCTTTTAAAGTCAAGAATAAAATTCATGTGCCTGTTATCAATCACTTGTTTTAACCATTGCACAGGAGGTCCTTGCCACTTTAATAATATGACAAAAAAATAAATGTAAATAATTGTAAAGGAAGAAACAAGCTATCGTTTTCCGCTGATGATATGATTATGTACATAGGAAATGCAAAAAAAAAAAAACTACAAACAGATTATTACTATTACAATTATTGTGACAGTACAACAAGGTTGCTGGATATAAGATCAATGTACAAAGTTGAGCTCCATATCTATACACCAGCCTGAAAGGATTAGTGAGAAAGTCTCTTAAAAGCTATCATATATACTTTAATAGATTTCTGCTCAGCTATTCTCTGAGAGCTGTCTCACCACCCATACAATCAAAGCATCAGTAGGCATGTTCATAATATGTGGCCCCATTCTCTAACCAAAAGCAACTGGGTTGGGAGGTACTGCAAATCATCTTAGATTTGAGTCAAATTGAGCCAGGAATTCAGTGCTAGATCTTTGAGACACCATCTTGGAGTACAGCTGGAATGGAGATGCTATAAACTTCATGGCCAAAGATCAGTCACAAATGCAGAGGAACAAGGAGAACGAGCAGACACTCAGCAAAGGCTGAGAATATGGGCATGAGAGAATGAGAGGCCAAGAGCAGACCTGCCTCCACTCCAGACCCCCTTCCCAGTCCCTGGTCCTTGGGAGACCTGGATTCCAGAACACATCTCTGTCTCACACTCTCGTTCTCACTCTCTCTTTCTCTCTCTCTATCTGTATTCTCCTTTCCTGATTGAGCAAGTCTGTAATGAGTCTCCCTAACTTGCCTCCAAAAGAATTTTAACTAAGATGATTACAAATTCAGAAGTCAACTTGTGAAACTTCATTCCCCAGCCCTTTATTTTCTTGATGTGATGAGTGAATCCTTGTGGCGAGTTATGAACCATCTCAAGGGAGGCTAAAATAAGAATACAGTAGATTCAAAATTTGGCAAATTGGCCTAGGATGGACGCCAGCTTTATCCATTATCCTCTCATATGTCTGAATGCTATCCATTTCATACAAAATTTATAATCGCCTTCTTTATGCCCTTAAGAAGTTTGGGCTGAGCTCTTCAAAGGAATGTTGCCAATGAAACGGATTGTCTTTGGGTCATTTTAGTAATCTCTCTTTTCTTTATCAATGATGAGGGTCAGTTTTACTGCCTGCTACTCTCCCACTCTAATTTACCTGACAAGATAAGACCTACTAACATAAGACACTCACAGATATGACATGTGGATTTTCTCACTGGGAGATTATTTTTTCCAATGACCACAGGTTGACAGCAAAACACAGAGGTTTTTATTTATTTATTTTATTTTATTTTATTTTTTATTTTTTTTAACATTTATTCATTTTTGAGACAGAGAGAGACAGAGCATGAACGGGGGAAGGTCAGAGAGAGAGGGAGACACAGAATCCAAAACAGGCTCCAGGCTCTGAGCTGTCAGCACAGAGCCCGGTGCGGGGCTCGAACTCACGGACCGCGAGATCATGACCTGAGTCGAAGTTGGACGTCCAACCGACTGAGCCACCCAGGCGCCCCAACACAGAGGTTTTTAAAATAGTGGGTTATGTTAAATGAAGGTTAAGCATAGAACATTGATTAAAATGGCACCCAGGCACCAGAAACAAAGTTATTATCCTCCCAAGGTCCTGAATTAGGAGTGAGAGCCTTGGATTTGGGAGACCTGAATCAGAACACGCCTCCATCTTCTATTAGATCTGGAGAAATAGCATCTCACCTCTGGTCTTAGTTCTTCAATCCATGGGAGAACCATAAGGATAATAATTCTTGCTCATAGGACTGTTGGAGGATTAAAGGTGGCAACATGTATACAGGCTCTGGCACCTTACCTAGCAGGGACTCAGAGGATGTTAGGGAGTCAAAAACAAAACTTTTCTGAAAAACAACCACAACAAAAAAGAGCTGAGTCCTCTAATCTTGGAGCAAGGGTCTTTCAAAGTTGAGAAACAATTTATCATCATAAAGCATTTTTATTGTGCTGTCTTTCTAAATCCCTACAATCAAACAGGTTGTTGTCTGCATAATGACCAGAAAGTGAGAGCAGCAATGAGGAGAAACCTAGGATTTTAATCCAGAGGCCCAAAATGTTGAGATTCTTCTTCAAGGCCCTAACTCTGTCCAGAGAAAGGATTCTCTGATCAATGAAATGTAAAGGGACTAAGTCGATCAGAGACCTACCGGTGTTCTAGAAAATTGGGTTGGGGCTGAGCAAAGAGTCTGACTGAAGAAGCTGTCGTAGTAGCACAGAGAGGGCCCTTCTACTGCGATCAGCATTTGGATCCTAGCCAGTCCCTCCTCAGGAGGTCTGCCAGATCCTTGCACCATTTCTGAGTGAGGGCCATGCATGAACCCCTTTCACTCTGTTACCCAGTCACTTGGCACTAGGGTGAAGCCCAACTCACCCCTACCCTGCCCACACATGCAATCCTAGCCAGCTGGACCCATGACGTCCATGCCTAGAATCCTCCACAAGGACGGCTAGTGCCACGTGGCCCAGGCACCAGCCAGGACTTTTCTTGGCTCTGTTTCTTCTTAAGATATTGGACGGGGAGTAAAATGGTCTCTGCCATATTAGATCCAAGTCAGGCTGACCTACTTATCTGTTTTGAGCAATCCACGTCCAGGGGATTACTATGAAAAGCTGAGCAGTTAAAGAACACCATCTATTTTGTTCCAGGGAATAGTAAATCTGCCGCATCGAGGACAGAGAGGGGACCCTCAAACAGCTATGTTCCTTGCACCAGCCTGCCTGCCTGCACAGAGCCCACTCTGCCTGAAGGACTTCATATTCCACAAGAGTTCCAATTCCTCCTCGGGCCTAAAGTGGGCCTACTCCACTCTTGTATTTTTGAGTCTGGTTTTTCTAGTTCTTCTGGCTCTTCTTTGGTCAGCAGCGCTCTTAGCTGCTTGCATTCAGATACCCTCTCTCCTTACTACTCTGCAGCACCCCCAGGAAATCAGGAACCATGTGTGAGAGTCAACAAGCATGACCAGGCTCCAGAGAAGCTGGCCAGGCTCCTTCGGGAACGAGTAAGGGCTTGAGCTTCAGCACATGGACTTCATGTCCTCTCTTTGGGATTCCCAGAGTTCTGTTTTGCTTATTTCAGGCCTTGGCTCTGTTCCAAGAAATGGTCAATGCCAGATAAATGAGGTGGTGTTGAATCTCCCTGAGGAATAAGTCTTGGGATTAAGTCTACTAAATAACCGAGGGGCTCCACATCACATCACTTTTTTTTTTTTTAATTTACAAACACTTGTAATTGTTTTAGTGTTCTCTTATGCAATCTTTAAAATATAACGATTCAGTCATTGCCCAGCTGGATGACATCTCCAAACAGCAAACAGCAGCTCTGTGTCTAACATGAAAGGAACGGTCAATGCATGTCTGCTGATAACCTTAGCATCACGCTGGGTCATAGATCTCTTCTGAGACTTTCCCCTGCTCCAATTTTGTACAGATATTTCTTTATTCTGCTTCAGCCAGTTCTGCTCTTTCATGCGGGATTCTGAAACACACTGAGGAGAAATGGAGCAGCCAGGGGCTGAGATGGGAAGGCTCTCACAAAGGGGCCCTGATGGAGGGGGTGGCATCTTCCACTGTTGATATCAAGGGGACCACACAGACAGCACAGCCCCCGGTCATGGGCATCCAGGTACAGGTAACAATCAAGGGCCAAAGGACATTGTAGCAGGCCCCTGTGAAGAATGTGGCTGTGTAGGGCCAAGGTCAACAGCCAGGGCTCCCGTTAAGTTCTACTCCAGTGGAAGAAACAGCAGGAACTATGCAGTTTCTAGGCCCCACACCTGTTTTTGCAGACCCTGATGATTTGGAGTCAGATCTGCTGAGAATGTGACTTGCTTCTACTCTCCAAGGCCGCACCCTGAGGAGCCCTAACCAGGCAGTTCCCACATGTGTCTAATGGGTCATGGTGGGAGGACGATGAGAGAGCTGGGATTCACATCCAGGAAAAAAAAGCAGAGGAGATTCTAGTATTTTCCTGAGTGCCTATCAGATGCTAGGTTTCAAGAGGTGAGGAAACTGAGGCTCCAAGTGGTAAGATCCAAGGTCACAGAGCCCTGACCAAAAGGTCCCACCCCTTCTGTGATGAGTGCTCCCCTCACCACCTCTCATACTGCCCCTCTTCATGATGCAGCCTCCTAAAAAGGTTCTGCAGTCCAGGGTTCTGCTTTGCTATTCCTCTCTCAGACAACGGTAGGAAATTCAATCTGAGTTTGCTTGGATATGGAGAAAAGAGACAATGCGTAAGGATAGTCGAATAGCAACAATCCTAAGAACTTGGTTGACCCTGTCAATCCTTAAAGAAAGAAGGTGGAAGCAAAGAGAAGCAGCTGAGGCCTGAGTCACGTGACTAACCAGAGCCCACAGAATTTGATTCTCGGTGTTCCCACATGGGCAGGTGAAGGGTTTTCATCATGTCCAAATGAGGCCAGTTGGGTTCTCCACTTACATATGGAGATTAAAAGCCAAAATGCAGAACACGTGTGAGCACAAAGCCCTGGCCGTTGGGAATGGTGCCCGGCTGCACGCCAGGAGTGGGCTTTGCTTTCCCAGCTCCTGTTCCAGCCCCTCCCTGACTTACCAAAGAGGTTTGGGGTGAGTAATCTAACCACATCCCGCCTCACCTCCCCCAGCCCTGTAACAGGGGGCAAGAGCAGAGAGTCACCTCAGAGGGTCTGATAGGAAGAGGGTCTGGTCCTGCCAGCCAACCTCCCCCATGATGGGAGGATCCGGTTTAATGCTAACTTCCGGGCAGTTCAGCAAGAGTCGTCTATAGGCTCAGGAAGGGGAGAGACCTGTCCAAGGTCACATAGCTGCGAAGTGGCATGCTAGATTCAAACTGCGCTCATCCCATTAACGTGAGCCCAGCTATCTTCTGGAGCATGGGGCACATCTGGTTTGCATATGGCACAGTGGTTTCGAGCATGGCCTCTGGAGACAGACTCTCTGGCTTTAAAGGCTAACTCTGCCACATTTTAGCTGCTTAACCGTGGGCCAGTTGTTTCATCCCGATCTGGCCTCAGTTTTCTCCTGTGGAAAGTTAGTCTGATTAATAGTACTCATCTAATTTGAGAGTTAGCTAAGTTACTACATGGAAAGCACTTATAAAGGTGCCTACATATATAGAAGGTGCTTAATGACTGTTAACTAAAACAAATACAAAGTAAAGAGACCCCACAGCCCCTGGATCCTGGGCCCCTGCATGTGTTGTGTCTGACATGGGAAGAGGCTGCCGTTCATCAGCATGAAGCATCAGTTGGAAGGGCAGGGCTGGAGTACCAGAGGCACTGAGCCCCATGGAGCTCAGACCTCATCTTTGGTTAAGTGTGGGCTTTGTAACATTCTGTTAAACTGAAGTAGGACCTGCGTGCAATGGGTGTCTCATTCACTCCGTGGCATTTGTTCACTCCACACAGAGAAGGTGAACTTCACCTCCTTGGCGAGCCTCCCAGGCAGCTCCGTGTGATTTCCCACTCCTGCTCAGGGCATTGCTTCACCACAGCAACATGGGCTCGGGGGTCAGACGAATCAGGCTTCAACTCCCCCGGCAGCCTGTGGGAGCTCGGGCAAGTCCAACTGCTCTGAGCCCCCACTTCCTCATCTGCAAAGTGGGGATAAGCAAAGTAGCCACCTGCAAAGGTCGTTATTGGGTTTAGGGTTATTACATCCTCTGGAATTGGCCCTCTGTCGTGATGAAATGGCCACGGCAGCGTTCTTGGCTCTGAAATCCATTTTCTCTGATATTAAGTCACTCCAGCTCTCCTTTGAGGAGTGTGTGCATGGCATCTCTTTTTCCACCTTTTTTACTTTTAACCTCTTTGTGTCTTTAAATTCGAAGTGTGTTTCTTGGAGGCATATAGTTTGGTCTTGCTTTTTCTATCCAATCTGGCAAGCTCTGCCTTTCAATTGGGGTATTTGCATTTAAAGCGTTTTCAAACATGGTTTGGCTTACATCTACCATACGGCTGTTTGTTTTCTACTTGAACAATCTCTTCATTCTCTGCTACTTCTTTTCCTGCCTTCTTTTGGATTGATTTAGGATTGCTGGATTCCATTTTAACTCCTTTGTTGGCCGATTAGCTATAACTCTTCATTATTTTAGTGGCGGCTTTAGGGTTTATAGTATAAATCTTCAACTTCCCACGGTCAGTCTCCTTCCAGGTGATGTGATACCACATTAGGTATAGCATAAAAACCTCACCATAGTATTACTGCCTTTTCTCCCTTCCGGCCTTTATGTGATTATTGTCACACATTTTGCTTTTACGTATGTTATAAACCTCACTCTACATGATTATTATGTTTTGTTGAGAGAGTCCATTACCTTTTAAAGAGATGTAAACACTAGGACAAATCTTCTACATTGGCCCAGAAAGTTACCATTTTGGGCACTTTTCATTGCTTTCTGCAGATCTACGTTTCTATCTTGTATCATTTTCCCTCTGTGTGAAGAACGTCCTCTAATATTTCTTATAGTGAAAGTCCCCTGGTGACGAATCCTTTCAACTCTGCCAAGACTGAATATGTCTTTATTATACCTTTTTTTTTTTGAAATATAATTTCGCTGAGTATAGATCTTTTTTTTTTTTTTTCCCTTTAGTACTTTGTAAAATGGTGGTCCACTATCTTCTTGCTTGTAATTTTTTTTCCGGTGAGAAATCTGCTATCAACCTGTATCTTTTTTCTTTCATACATAACATTTCTTTTTTTCTTAGGCTGAGCTTTAAGGTATTCCAGACTGGCCTGTGGGAAAAGGCGCTATTCTCAGTCCCATGTGAGGACCCGATACCTCTCCCTCCGTTCCTTCCACATGATTCTTTCCCTCACACACATGCAATAATCCGTGCTCAGCTGAACGGTCAAAGGGGACCACTGCAGACGCCCGAATTCTCTCTCTGACCGACCAGTTCTCTTCTGTCCCCTACCCTATTCTGTGAATTCCAGATGCTTTGGTTGCCCTGGAATCTCAGCATCTTCAAATCGGGGAGTTCGCTGCGCTCTGCCTCGGCTGCCCCACCTAAGGGATGGTGTGGAAACTCTCTCAAGGCAGTAAAATTGGGGCAAACGTAGGGCTCATCTGGCGCATTTCCTCGCTGTCAGAGATCACTGTCCCTCACTGCCTGATGTCCAGTGTCTTGAAAACCGTTTAGTTCACATATATCATCCACCTTCTGGCTGTTTCAGTCAGGAGGGTATACTTGCCACATGGAACTTCAACCTGGTCGGAGCGGGAGCCCCCAAATGCTCATTTGACAGAATTGTAGGGTCACGCAATTCCATGCACAGCATACAGTGTCCCCCCTCACATTATCTGGGCCTCAGGATAGGGAACGTGTACCTACTACACTGCTCCACACACAGAGACGGAACTTAGAAATACTTAGCAATGACTCCTAATCAGCAGTTGTTAAGGCAATGGTGTGCTTGCATGAACAGGAATTATGAAAATTCCAATCAGTATTGTTCACTTGATCTAATTGTGGGGAAAAAATGGTATGAAATGTCATTTATGTCAGGCTTTATGCACAAAAAGTGACAGACTACGCTTCCACTCGTGCTCTGCATTTGTCTACTTCATTGCTAAAAATGTTCTTTTAGCAACTAAATGTCACTCTTGCAACATTCAACCTATCACCCAAAGAAAGCGACAATTGTTGAGGCTCCTGTAGAAAGAGCCAACCTAAGGCTTTCTCATGGTTTCCTGACACACAGTGATAATATTATTAAAGGAGACCACCAAGTGCTATAGATATTAAATGTGGAGAGAAAGAACTTCAGAACCCACACGTTTGCACACACAGTTTAAGAGCAACTGTGCAGGGATGGTGAACTCTCTCCTAGACCAAACGTTGGAGGCCGCTGGGTCTTGAATCTTCCCCTCAGTCCCAAGAAAAGCCAAGCAGACAGGAAGAACTGATCACTTTTGTAAGTGTCAATGCTTGGGAGACATTATAATAGCCTTTTTCTCTTTCCCATTTGCAAATACATAATCTGAAATCCCAAAGAGCCAAATTAGTAACATTCCACTGAAACTAAATTATCAGAGATAATGAATGCACAGGGCAACAGTGCAATCAACGAGTCTGTCTGTTCATCATCCTATTTGCCATCAGTCCATCTGCCCATCAGTCCAGCTGTCCATCATTCTGTCTGTCCTTCAGGTCATCCAGGAGGTTATGAAGGCCCAGGGGCAGAAGGCCACTGGGCATGTCAGCCTATGAAATGCATCAAAGGGAATGAGCCAAGGGAGGAAGACTAGAAGACCACAGGTGGTTTTGAGCACACCTTCGGGTTGAGTCACCTGTCGGAAGCCACAATATCTGCATCTGCTCAATACTCCCGGCAGAGCCCTAACCCTCCCCTGTGTGGGCTACCTCTGCCTGAGGTGGCAGGGGGTCACTTCCGGTCTTACCTCCCACCTGCTAACCTAAATTTTCTTGCTGTACCCCACAATCCCTGTTCAAAGAGACAGCCACCTCCCTGGAGCTACAGGTGGAAACCAGCCATGTGGCAGGAGGCTTAAACCTTGTCGGGTCACTAAGGAATGTCACAATGAGCCACTGCACCTAGCTGCCTCAGAGGACCTCGGCTCCTGGTCCAGCTGTGCCCCGGGGCCAGCTGTTATTTTGTTCTCCATTCTCTTTCTTTCCATGTGGACTCCCACACAACAGCCCCACAGGAGCAAAGCAAGCATGCCCATCACCAATGTCACCACCACCACCATCGTGGACAGAGTGCACACCTACCTAACTGAGGCCTCCCTGCATCACGGGCACATCTTTACGTGGCTACCTTAAGAGAAATGATTACACTGGCTCTCAGATGAGAGAACGCAGGAGGCTCTCCTTCCCATCCACATGGTTCGTGTGGGACAAACCCTGGGGCTCTGCCTATTGTGAAGGTCCAGCCCTTCCTCACCTCTCTCCTTACCCCTCCAGAGGCCCCAGCTCTGATACACAGAGGCAGGGTGACAGGCTTTCTGGAAACTTAGCCTTTCCCTTTTGTTTCCCACCAACGTCCTTAACTTGCTCTTGAGCCCTTCGTTCTCACTGAGGCCAAAACTCTTCCTCTTCCTTCCCCTGCAAGTTCAGAGCTGCCGTCTGTAGGCCAATATTCAGCCAGATTCAGGATTAAACTCGGGCCAAAAACCCAGCAGGGGCTCCCTGTCCCCTCCTTCCTCCAGGAAGTGTTTTTTGGAGGCTCCAGCAGCACCTGCATCCTTCCTGCACGTGGAGGAAGCAACGCAGCCCCTGGGGGTCGCCAATGCAGGGCTGTCATCTGGGGATAAACCCCAGGCGCCACCGCAGCTGATGCCCGGAGCCCTGCCATGCCACCGTGTCACAGGTCCACAACCCCACACCACACCTGCCATGCCTTCACACACTCCCCCGTGGGTCCCCCTTCTCCCCAGCTCTGAACCCCCATAGGGTTGCAGAGACTCCCCATCTCCTATTTGTTTCCCCGAACCTCGCCGGCACCTGTGCTCTCAGGGTTGTGGGGGGATTGGGCACAGATTCTAGCTGTTCTCAACGTCCCCCTCAACTCTCCAAAGACTCATACTGACACTTCTCAACACCTCGTGCCCCTCACAGCACAATCCAGGCTGAGGCCCAGGGCTGGGGACATACTAAGCAGTCTCCAAATGCTCGGCACATCCCGGTCTGCCTTCTTCCCAGGGCTGGATAGCCCCGGGGTCACTTCCTGTATCCTCCGCAAGGGGGATTTCAAACACTGGAGCGGTGCTTTCATCAGCCGACCCTCATTGGCCCTTTCCCATACTGTCCACAGCGGCCACCGCAAGTTTAACGATATATAGACTGCGGGCCTCCACGGGCCAGGCCATCCGGCCAGCATTTTACAATTACCGTCCGCACCAGTCCTCGCAGCAGGGTAGGGGGCGGACACGCGTGATGCACCCCGGGTCACCCGGGCTCCGGGTTTCCTCCCGGCTCCGAAGCCGGTGCTCCGCTCGCTGGCGCACAGGGCTGGCCTGGCACGCGCACTGCAGCAGGGGGGACCTGCGGGGCTCACCATGCCTCTTGTGCACTCGGGGCAGTCCTGCAGGCAGCTGACGTTCTCCCACGTACTGTAGGCCTTCAGCCCCGCCACCAGAGCCTGCAAGGGGCGACTGTCCACGAGCTCCTTCCCACGGAAGACGTCCTTGTCCAGGAGGCCCCCGGCATACCTGTGAGAGGAGCGCAGGCCTGTGATGGAAGCAGCAGCCCCGCCCACCACCACAGCACCACGGCGCAGGCGCATCTGAGGCCGGGCGCAGGTGCCACCTGCTCCTTCCTCAAGACGCTCCCGAAGGCTCCATGTGCCCTTCAGAACTGTCACCCTGCACCCTGCCACCGTGAGGCTGCACCACGCCACCTCTCCTGGGAAATCTCCCTTGCCTTCTGTCCAGGTTCACTTTCCTGCCGGTCCCTCAGAGGCCCCATGGTTCACACTGACGTTTGTCTTCGCACCCCTCGACCCCACGAAAAGCAGGCACTCGGTTTCACGCTCTCCCTGTTTCGGTCTACCATATAGGATCATATTCTAAACTACCTCCCTCTGCCCTTCACACACAAAAGTTTTACATGTCTCTCGTATTTTTAATTTGTCTAATGCTACTGCCACTGAACGTGTGCTAGGTGGAATAAATAATGCCCCTCCCCCAAGATGTCCACGTCCTCGTCCCTGAAACCTGGAGTATGTTACCCCCACGTGGCAGAAGGGATTTTTCACTTGCGATTAAATCGAGGATCTTGCGCTCGCTCGGAAGATCATCCTGGATTATCCAGGGGAGCCCAGTGTAATCACGAGGTTCCTTATAAGCGAGAGGGAGGCCAGAGAAGATGTGACAACAAAGCAGTCAGGGAGACGCAGCGAGAGACTCGACTGGCCATTGCTGGTTTTGAAACGGGGGAAAGGGCCATGAGCCAAGTAATGAAGTGGCTTCCAGAAGCTAGAAAAGGCAAGGAAGCAGATTCTCCCCTAGAGTCTCCGGAAGGAGTGCAGCCTGCTAACGCTTTGATTTTTCATGGAGACCCACTCCAGACTTCTGATCTCCAGAGCTACAACAAATTTGTGTTATTTTAAGCCACCAAGTTTGTGCAATTTGTTTTAGCGCCGATAGGTATACAGAAATGAATAATTTCTTCCTTCAAAGTGGTAAAAGTCACTGTTTCCCTTCACCTCTCAGCCACCTGTGGCCACAACTGCTGCACAGTGCAATCTCTACGGGCCTCCTCCCTCCATCTGCACACCTCCCCCTCAGGTTTTCTTCTTTGTCATATTTCAAAATGCTGTAATGGAGAGTATAGGTTCCCCTCTCTCTCCCTGCTGAACACCTTCCTATTGACCTGTTTTTAAAGTCTCTTAAAATGAGTTATTGTTTGTAACAACTCCTGGGAACAAAATCCTTAGTGAACTCTTTCTCTCTATGCTCAACCAAACTCCAGGACCTAAAGTCAAGTGTGGTAAACACACTGGGGTGGGTACTTTCCTCTAAGCACCTCAAACTCATGGAAAGTACCATGAAGTATGGCCTTACTGGTCTTCTCAACTGAAGTCCCAGACTCAGGAGATTGATAAGAGTGTTTGCCGTTAGACGTGATGATTCACTGTTTTCTATCAACTGAGTGTCATCTGTTGAGATACTTACATGGTGTTTCTTGTTTATAAGGTGACTATGGTAAATCATACAAATTGATTTTCAAATGTTACACAAACCTAACACTCCTAGCATAAACCCCACATGTTTGCTATATATTATTTTACAGTAAAATATACGGATCTACTAACATTTTGTTCACAAGGGATATTAGTCTCACAGTGTCTTTGTCTGGTGTTTGATGTCAGGGTGATACTCCTAAAGTGAGTTAGAAAGGTTTCCCTTCTCTTTCATTTTCTGAAGGAGTTTGTGTAAAGTTAGTATGTTTTATTTTCTTAAGTATTTGGTAGATTTCACCAGCAATGCCAGATGAAGCTATTCAGATTTTTCAGTTCTTTCTGAGTCACTTAGTAACATGTATCTTTCATGAAATTTTCTATTTCATATCTGTTGTCAAACATATTGGCATTACATTGACATGACACCAATAATAATAATATTTAATTTTATCCTTTCAGTGTCTGTAGGATGTGTACTGATGTCATCTCATTTATTTCAGATCCTGACCATTTGTCTCTTTTTTTCTTAATGAATCTAGCTGAAGGTTTATCAATTTTATCTATCTTTTGAAAGAAAAAATAATTTTTGGCTTAATTAGGTTTATTTTTGGCTATTCTTTCAAAGTCTTCTCTCATTTTTCTTATTCTTTGTGCTTACTTTGAATTTGATTTGATCCTTTTTTTTATAACTTCTTACAATGGAAATTTATACCATTGGTTTTCCACTTCTCTTTTTTTCTTTCTTTTTTCTTTTTTTTTTTAAAGTAGGCTCCACGCCCAGTGTGGAGGCCAACTCAGAGCTTAAAGTCATGACCCTGAGATCAAGACCTGAGCTGAGATCAAGAGGTGGGTGCTTAACTGACTGAGCCACCCAGGTGCCCCTCTACCTTTCTTCTTTTCTAATGTAACTATTTAAATTATAAATTTTTGTCTAAGCACTGCGCTAGCTGTGTACCACATATTCTGATATGTTCTGTTTCATTTTCATTTTGTTCAAAATATTTTCTGATTTCCCTGTGATTTCTTTTTTGACCTATAAAGTATGTGTGTTGTCTAATTTCCTAATGTATGGAATTATTCCGGATGTTTTCATTATTAATTTCTAATTTAATTTCATTATAATCAGAAAACATATTTTGCATGATTTCAATCCTTTACATTTACATGGTCTGTCTTAATAAATGTTCTATGTGCACTCGAAAAGAATAGACATTTTCTCAAAGAAAGACATACAGATGGCTAACTACCATGAAAATATGCTCGACATCACAAATCATCAGGGAAATGCAAATTAAAACCACAATGAGATATCATCTCACACCTGTCAGAATGGCTAAAATAAAAAACACAAGAAATAACAAGTATTGGTGAGGATATGAAGAAAAAAAGGAACCCTTGTGCATGGTTGGTGGGAATGCACAGTGGTGCAGCCACTGTGGAAAACAGTATGGTGGTTTCTTAAAAAAATAAAAATAAAATTACCACATGATCCAGTAATTCCACTACTGGGCATTTATCCAAAGAAAATGAAAACACTAATTCAAAAAGATACATGTACCCCTACGTTTACTGTAGTATTATTTACAATAGCGAAGATATGGAAGCAATCCAAGTGTCCATTAATAGGTGAATGGATACAGAAGATCTGGTATATATACCTACAATAGAATATTATTCAGCCATAAAAAAAAAAGAATGAAATCTTGCCATTTGCAATAATATGGATGGACACAGAAGGTATAATGCTTAGTGAAATAAGTCAGCCAGAGAAAGACATATCCCATATGATTTCACTCATATGTGGAATTTAAGAAATGAAACAAGTGAACAAAGCAAAAAGAAAGAGAGAACAAAAAAACCCAGACTCTTAACTACAAAGAACAAACTGATGGTTACCAGAGGGGAGGTGGGTGGAGGGGGGACGGGTGAAATAGGTGAAGAGGATTAAGAATATGCATATCTTGGGGCGCCTGGGTGGCTCAGTCGGTTGGGCGTCCGACTTTCGGCTCAGTTCATGATCTCGCGGTCTGTGAGTTCGAGCCCCGCGTCGGGCTCTGCGCTGACAGCTCGGAGCCTGGAGCCTGCTTTGGATTCTGGGTCTCCCTCTCCCTCTGCCCCTCCCCCACTCACACTCTGTCTCTATCAAAAAATGAATAAACGTTAAAAAAATTTAAAAAAAGAATATGCATATCTTGATGAACACTGAGTAATGTACAGAATTGTTGAATCGGACATGTATTGTTCACCTGAAACTAATATAACCCTGTATATTAATTATACCTAAATAAAATAAATAAAATAAAAGAGAAAAGAGAAAAGAAAAGTGCATTATGTTGTTGGGTATTCTGTAAATGTCATTTAGGTCAGGCTCATTAGTAATATTGTTCATATGTTTTGTATCATTACTGTTTATTATATCGATTTTTAAATTGATTTTATTATATCACTTATTCAGAAGGACTGAGGTCTGCGACTTTAATTTTAGATTTGTCAATTTCTCCTTTCAATACTTGCCACTTTTGCTTCAAGTATTTTGAAGCTATTTTGTGAGTCCAAGTCCATACACATTTGATTTTTATGTCTTTCTGATGAGTAGACTGTTTATCATTATGAAGTGTTCCTCTTCATTTCTGGTAATATTATTTTTTCTGAGTCTACTTTATCTGATAATAATATATCCACTCCAGCTCTCTTACGGTTAATGTTTGCAGGTGTAAATGTTTTATTCTCACACTTCTAATCTCAGATTTTATATTTTAAGTGGGTTTCGTATAGAAAGCATCTAGTTCACTCTTGATTTTTTATCATGTCTAACAATCTGCAAATTAAAGAGGAGGGTTTAAACCATTTATACCTAATGTAATTATCAACATGATTAAGTATGAAACTATTATCTTGCAATATCCCCCTCTATTTATCCCATATGTTCTTTGTTCTCTTTTCCCTCTGCTTCCGTCTTCTTTTGATTAATGGAATCGGTTTTAGTATTCCACTGTTGTTCCAGCTTTAACTATGTTACTTTTATGTTTTTTAGTGATTTTTATGGTCTAACCTATGCGTCTTTAGCCTAACACATTCTTCTCTCAAATAACATTGCACCACTTCTCCGATAATGTAATAACTTTGTAATACAACAATACACTTCCATTTTATTCTCCCCCCCATTGTGCTACTTTTGAGATTATATATATATATATATATACATATTCTATGCATATATAGAGAATATATTCTATGCATATATAGAGAATATATTCTATATATTCTGCATGTTTTAAAATTCATTGCATTTTTGCTTTACATAATTTATCTTTCTTCCTTATCAACATCATTGAGGATAATTTATTTTACGACAGACTGCATTCATTCAAAGCATGCCATTTAAAGAGTTTTGACGACTGTAAATACCCATAATACTAGAGTCAAGCTACAGAACATTTCCAACACCTTCCAAAAAAAATGCTTCATGTCTTTTTGCGGTCCATCCTTTCCTTGATCCCCATTCTCCAGCCAACCACTAACCTGCTGCTTGTCGGTAAAGATTAGTTTACATTTTATGTAAATAAGATTATACAATATGTTATGTCTTGCTTCTTTCAATCAGTACGCTATTTTGAGATTCATCCTTACTGTAGCATTTGTTCCTTTTTATTGCTGACCAGAATTCCACTCTGTGCAATGCACAGATCACCCATCATTTTTGCATTCACGGTTGATGAACATTCTGGTTGTTTCCAGTTGAGGGCTGTTACAAAGAAAACACTATGGAAACTCATGTAAAAAATCTTAGAGGAGACATATGTCTTTATTTCTCTTTAGTAAATATGTAGGAGGGAAGTGACTGCGTCATATGGCAGATACATTTTCAACGTTTGAAGAAACTGCCAAACAGTTTTCCAAAGTGTTTGCGCAATTTTACATTCCTACCCGCAGTGCAGAATTCTAGTTGTTCCACGTCTGCCAATAGTTGGTCTTTTCAGTCTTTTTAATTTTAGTCAGTCTAGTGGATATGGAATGGCGTATCGTCATGGCTTTAATTTACATTTCCCTGATAACTAGCATCTTTTTATGTATGCATTGGCTCATCAGTCATACATTTGCTTTTGTTAAGCGTCTACTTGATTCTTTTGTGCATACTCTATTGGCTTGCCCCTCTTGTTTTTAGCTGAATTTTATTTTCCATGTTTTTACATGTCCCTTTCGTGTTCCCTTGTAAGATACATGTATGGCAAACATTTCCTCCCATTCTGGGGCTTGCCTCTTCATTTAAGTAATGACAAAATCAATTTTGGCTCAAGGTATTTACCTTTTTCCATCCACGGGATAATATTGCAATGTCTGAATATCCTTGTTTCCTCAGTGAAACCTGAACATGCAAAAGATGTTGCATTGGACCTCATTCTACAGCAAACAGGAAAGACTGCCATCCAACCTCAGAACTGAGACCAATAAGCTGGGACAAATGGAAATACAGGGAAATCATCATTTGTTTCATTGACACTTCATCTAACTTTGTCCTTTCAACAACCCCATGAAACAGGAAATTATATCCCCATTTTATAGATGGGGAAACAGAGGTCCGAGTGAGGCTACATACCTAAGTCTAGGTCTCCCAGAGCAGAGCGGTGCTAGGATTCAAGCCCAGGACTCTCTAGTCCTAAACATGCTCTTTTCATGATGAATAACGAGTTTGCCAGTGCCCTGAGGAAGTTAATAGCATTCTTGATCTGCTATAGTACCACCCCCCATGTCTTTCACTGTGACTGCCATATAATAATTCTCAGAGAATCCCAGAGCTGAGCATTTAAAAAAAAATGTATATATGACTCCCTGCTGACATCCCTAAACACACACACACACACACACACACACACACACACACACAGAGCCCTAGACATTCTCTAGGGTAGAAATGGGTGGGGAATAAGAAATAAATCTGCTTTAAGAAAAGAAAGACTCATGAGACTCTCTCCTAGCAGAGGTCTAGTGAGATTTCTTTCCAATGCTGGCCTGTGATTTTACTTAACATTGACAAGACATAGACCCCGCGGAGGGGAGCCTCTGTCTCCCAGACACAAAGGTGCACCCAGTGACTCTAATTCTTTAATATACTCTCATGTCTGCTTGCAAAGGGGAACTGAGAAGCCTCCCACGTGCAGGGTATGGTAGAGTCCAGAAGATGCGTATCTTGAGACTATCTGATACGAGAAACTCAGAGTGGCCCAGAGGATCAATTAGGATTTATGGGTTCTGTGGAAAAATTATTCCTCATTTCGAAATACGTTTATTTTATAGGCAATGCCTCTAGAAATGCAAGGTATTTGTTACAGCCACTTGAATTATTAGAACCCACCCACAGGGTGAGATTCCGGAGAAATGCAGAGTATCTCTAAAACTGTTAAGTCAGTGAGAGGGCAGGATTCAATTTACAAAAGTCTGTTTTACATAAAAACAGCAGACAAGACTTTTTGGCAATAAGGTTTCAGGATTATATTAAAAACACAGTTCAATGCACAAATGGTGGTGTTCATTTGCTGAGGAATATCCAAAGCACTTAAATATCCTGGACTCCATTCTTTGACAAGGACAGGACTTTGGTGAGTTTCTGAAGTCATAAAGTATCATTTCACCTTAATGAGATCTTATTTTGTGCCAGGCACTGTTCTAGGTATTATGGAAACATCAATTAAAAAACAAGGAGACACTTGGTGAGTTGTCTGAGGTGTTAAAGAAGTTACTAAGGACAGTATGTGATACATGATAAGCAATAGAATATGTTAGTTATTATTGTAATTTTATTCTTAAAGATGTTGGGTAGGGGTGCCTGGGTGGCTCAGTCAGTTAAGTGTCTGACTCTTAATTTCAACTCAGGTCATGATCATACGGTTTGTGAGATTGAGCCCCATGTTGGGCTCTGAGCTGACAGCGTGGAGCTTGCGCCAGATTCTCTCTCTCTCTCTCTCTCTCTCTCCCTCCCTCAAAAATAAATAAAAAGGGGCGCCTGGGTAGCTCAGTCGGTTGAGCGTCCAACTTCGGCTCAGGTCCCAATCTCTCGGTACATAAGTTTGAGCCCCACATCGGGTTCTGTGCTGACAGCTCAGAGCCTGGAGCCTACTTCAGATTCTATGTCTCCCTCTCTCTGCCCCTCCTGTGCTCGTGCTCTGTCTCTCAAAAATAAATAAACATTTTAAACAAATAAAAAAACAAACATTAAAAAAAAGATGTTGGGTAAGAAGAGACTGTGAGAGAAAATGAGAGAATCCCAGTGAAAGATAACAGCGATGGTGCTGTGACCCACCCCCCCACCACCCCCACTGGCCTGGAACCCAGCCTTGAATGAATAAGAGGTGAGGTGGGCCCAAAATACTCCTTTTGGCTGGTACACTTAAAATACTGAAATTAAAAGCTAGGAAATTCATTGTAGTAGCAAATCCCCCTAAACGACTCCCAGGAGAGGTATCAGCTACCAACTGCACTGGCCAGCGAGCTCTTGGACTAACTCCTTCCCGCCATATAACTGCTGCTTTAGGGACCAACAGAAAGTTGAAAAGCAAAGCTTCGAACAACTACGTGGCCAAGTGTGACGTAATTACACAAGGCAATTTCATTCAGTGCAGCGGAAGCAACCTGTGCAGAGAGCTAGGTACCTACCGTTAGGTGTGGAGATGCCAAATTAAGGACCCACAGCTTCTATGTGTGAAGCCTGCACAACCTCAGACCAATCATAATGGTGCAGTGACAAGAGGGGGCCCAGGCTGCTGCTCCAAGAAGCTTCTAAAGGGGCTCCTTATTCCAAGAGAGACTCAGAGAAGGTGTCCCGGAGGAGATGCCAGTCTGAACTGTATCTACGAACTGCCAGTGAGGAAAGACCAAGACGTGAGAGATGAATGTGGAGACAGGCTGAGGACGCTGCTTGCAGGGAAGGCCAAAGCAGGGCAGAGGCCGAGTACAGAACCTCAAGGTAGAGGAGAGAAGACACAGTGGGGTGGAGGCTGGCAAGGGGCCAGACAGAGGAAAGTGCCACAGGAGAGAGCTTAAGGGTATCCAGTACGGAAGGCTTTGGAGGGTTCTAGGAGGGTCCAGCAGTCAAGTGGAGTTCAGATTCTATTCAGGTTAGTTGCTTGTGGAGAATGTATCTGATGAGGCCAGGCTGCATGTGGGGGACAGGGTGCAGGAAGGGGAGCTGGGGAGGGTCCAGGTGAGATGATAAAGAGGGAGGGCCTTGAGTGATTTCCATGCAGGAGGAAACCTTGTCACAATGTGGCTATTGGTAAGGTGAGGGTAGGAAACTTGAGTTTCAGCGGTGATGGCAACAACAACAGCTGACATTTACTGAGCATTATGGCCACCTCAGGAGGGGTTCTGCCATCGCAGTCAGTGGATAAGAACATAGAGGGCATCAGCCGGGCGGTGCAAGACCCGCATGCCAAGATGCCCACCAGTGTGCCCCCGAGCCAGGAAGCATGCAGGGTGCCATCGGTACTCAGCAGTGGGAAGCCGGCTTGGGATGTCCTGGGCCCTATGGGAGGAGTTTAGTAAGAGACCCAAGGATAGCACCCATGGCCAAAGGCAGAAAACAGGAATCCTACCTGGCCACCCAGGCAGGGCTGTTGGTTGCCGGTCCTCAGGGGCTGGAAAGGTGCCTGACACACAGGTCGTGTGAAGAAGGGAGGAGGGAACACATCTGCCAGTTCTGGAGAGGGTAGGCAGGGAAAAAAGCCTTGGCAGGCTCTTCAGGAGCCCATCGTCTCTCTCAGAGGCCCCCACCCCACCAGCCCTTGCCTCATCAAGCCAGCCCCGCTAGCCAGCGGCTGACGAGCCGGTGGGGAGAAGGGTCCCATCTCTTCCTGAACTGAACAGGCTCCAAAGGACATCCTCTCCTTGTTAAAGGCAAGGGAATGTGAGTGATGCAGGGGGGGGTGGGGGTTGGGTAGTGGTACTCACTAAGGGCTAGACAGGTCCTCCCTGTCTCCAGACCTGTGAGGGCAATGGCGAAGAAAGGGGATAAGGAAGAGGGTAAGTGGCTTGCCCACCTGCTACTGCCAGACCCCAGACAAGGCATGGCATACTCCGTGCGGCAGGGACCGTGTCTGACTCGAGCCCTAGCACACGTCCAGGACCTAGCAAGGACCACCGCCAGATTTAACAAGTAGAAACAGGAGAATTTCAGTTAAGCAATGCATAAGTTTTAGTTCAGGTGCTGGGATGTACTTAGACTAAAAAATCATACATTGGACGTCTGAGATTCGAATTTGGGGGACTGTATTTTACCTGGTGAACCTACCAGCGAGGTCCCGTGTGCTTACTAAATATGTAAACGCACGTGCACTGACAGAAGCCATTCGACCTCATTTCTATTACCTACCTTTTAACTGTGAAGCGAAGCGCTAATTATTCATTTTTGTCACATTAGAAGGGAGGAGAGGCAGGGCCAGCTGACCTAGCCGGTGGTACTTTTCCTGCTCACTCAACTCCAGACCCAGACACTTAAGGTGTAGGCTACTCTCACGAGTGTTTCTCTGTGCTTGAGGAGGACCCAGCACATTGACTAAACATTGAACTCATCAAACCTGAGGTTACCCAGACCCTGAAACTTGAAGCCAGTTGACTGGCATCATTATACCCATGAGAATTAGGAGATGGGGGCTAGAAGCAAGGTCTGATAGCTTTCTTAAAAAATGGGTGTGAAGGGGCACCTGAGTGGCTCAGTCGGTTAAGCGTCCGACTTCGGCTCAGGTCATGATCTCACAGTCTGTGAGTTTGAGCCCCGTGTCAGGCTCTGTGCTGACAGCTCAGAGCCTGGAGCCTGCTTCGGATTCTGTGTCTCCCTCTCTCTCTGTCTCAAAAATAAATAAAAACATTTAAAAAATTTTTTAAAAATTAAAAAATGGGTGTGAAGTGGGGAGAGGTTCTTAGCATAAAGTTTTATCATGTTACAACCAGCTTCATTGAACTATTTCCTCACAAGTCAGAGAAGAGACAACAGGGGCTATAAACTAGAGAGAAACAAGAAAGCCAGGATATGTTACAGAAAACACCAGCTTCTCTCTGGGCTTGTTTTAAAACACAGACAGCCTTTTCCTCCACAGTTGAAGTGTTTCTTCCTGGAGATTCCAATAGCCAGATTTTCAGTGGGTCAACCCCTGCTGCAGTAGGTGGGTAGAGAGAAGGGTTGGGGGGGAGAGAGGTGGGAGGAGTAAGAGAGAGAGAGAGAGAGAGAGAGAGAGGGAAAGGAAAGGAAAGGAAGGGAAGGGAAGGGAAGGGAAGGGAAGGGAAGGGAAGGGAAGGGAAAGGAAAGGAAAGGAAAGGAAAGGAAAGGAAAGACAAGACAAGATGAAGGATCAACAGAGCCACAATGGAGACCCTGAGCAAGGCCAGAAACCAGAGTGTGTAAGGAGGTGAAGGTCAGGAAAGTCTGGAGGGTCTTGGGGTCAATTAGACTGACATCTTGATGAGGTGTGGACCTGACCCTGTCCTGTTCAGTACTATTACCCATGCATGGCATGGGATTTTTTTTTTTTTTTTAGGATTCCGTGATTTTTTACTAATTAATTAATTTCCATTAATCACCTTTTATTGCTCCCCTTGAAACCTTAAGCTAGAATTGTGACCTCTCTATTTCTCTGATCTTGGCATTTGTGGGGTGTCTCTCTAAAAATCAAGAGAAACTTTAATTTTTACTAATAGTATCGATACAGAGCTTATAAAATAAAGATAAATTAAGTTTAAACCAAGATAAAAAATAAATAGAGCTGAAGAAAAAGGAAACGTGTTGTACATATCACACTTCTGTTACACAGGTGCACATATATATGTGTATATATACACATATAAATGTGGAATATATAGCGGCTCTTCGTTATGTGATCTATTAACTTCATGGGCCATGGATTTGTAAATAGCGGACAGAGAAGTAAATGTGTAGATTCTCTTGCCTCTTTGTAATACTTACCAGTAACGCTGGGCAAAAAATTCAAAGATGAATTTTATTTTCCTTTGCTATACATGTGAAAAATTATCAGGTTTCATCATCAGATTACTTTGACCCAATGTAAATTTTCATGATAATTTAATGCTGCTGCCTTTTATCTGTTAGTGAAGTTTATTTTCAGGTCACACTAGGAAGCTCCCCAAAAAGCTCCTGTGGTTCTCAACTCTGTTGGCTCGCTAGAATCACCCTTAAAGGAGCTTAAATACACACACTCCAGATTCTTGGGGAAAAGAAAAAGCAAACAAGTACGGGTAAAAGCAGAGAGGAGATCATATGGAACTAAGAAATTACTCAATAACCCCCTAAAAAAGAAAGAATTACAGTCTTTTAAGTTTACATTATATATAAAGTGGTATAATGCCAATTCAAGGTGGATACTGGCAAGATAAGGATGCATATTACAATACTTACAGTATTCACAAGAAGAAGAAAGAGGGAATGAAGAAACCAAGAAAAGACAGGACAAGGCAAGTACCAAAACAGAAGACTTAACTATATTAGGAACTACGGTAAATAAAAATGAACTTAACATTCCAAATTAAAAGATTATCAAATTGTATAAAAAAGCAAGATCTCACCATGTGCTATTTATAAAAATCTTACCGTGACCCACATAGGTTGATACAATGACAGGTTAAAATAAAAGGTTGGGAAGAGATATACCACGAAAACACTAAGCATAAAAAACCAGTATGGTTGTATCAATACCAAAGAAAGTAGACTTCAAGACAAGAAAAATGACCAGAAATGAAGAGAAATATTAATGAATATAACAGGCTAACTTCCTCTAGAAGAAATAATAACCCCAAAATCTGTATGTGCTAAAAAACAAAGCTTAAAAATACACAAAATAAAATTAGCAGAAATTTTGTTAACAATACATTTTTATTTTATACAGAAAGGTTTTAGAGCAACAAGCTAGAAAAAAAGAGCAAATTAATTCCCAACTAAATAGAAAAGAGAACATAATAAAGACAAGAAATTAAATCAATAACAAAAAATGCATAAAAATATAACAAAAGCATTCAAGACAAAAGTATATTATTTGAAAAGATTAACAAAACTGATAAATGGCTGGCAAAATTGACCCCCCTCAAAAAGCCAAAAATTATATTAGGAATAAGGTCATCACTACAGATCCTATAGACATTAATATTATGATAAGAAAATATTATTGACAACTTAAAGTTTACAAATTAGCAGAAAAGGACAAACTCCTTGAAATACACAAAGTAACAAAACTAACACAGAAGAACTTGGTAATCTTTTTTTTTTTAATTAATTTATTTACTTTCAGAGAAAGAGAGAGAGAGCACGCAGGGAGGAGCAGAGAGGGAGAGAAAGAGAGAGAATCCCAAGCAGACTCCATGCTGCCAACACAGAGCCCAATGTGGGGCTCAAACTCACAAACCGTGATATCATGACCTGAACTTAAATCAAGCTTTGGATGCTTAACCAACTGAGCCATGCAGGTGCCCCTAAGAACTTGGTAATCTTAAGATTCATATTTGTTGAAGAAATTAATAGAGTAATCAAAAATCTTTGTATTAAAAAAAATGCCCAGATGGCTTCTTAGTAAACACTATCAAATTTAAGGAAGAAATAATACCAATCTTATAAAAACTCCTTGAGAAAATATAGAAGGGACCACTTTCTTATTCATGTTATGAGGACAGCAAACCCTTATACCAAAACCTAACAAGGATATTTCAAAGGAAAGAAAAGTATATTGTTCACAGATATAAACACAAAAATCCTTATCCAAACATGACCAATTTGAATCCAATAATATAAAAATATTATAATACATTATGACCAATTAAAGAATGCAAATCCAGCTCAATATTTGAAACGTAATCAATGTAACTCACTTCATTAATAGAATGAAGAAATCTCATATGATCAGCTAAATAGAAAAATTAAGTCAAAATCCAATATTCGTGATAAAAATATCCAGCCAACTAGGAGTAGAAAGGAACTTCCTCAGTCTAATAAAAGGCATTCCACAAAAACTCTTCAGTGAATGTTCACACTTAATAGGGAAATATGGAATACTTTTCTTACAAAATCAGGAACAAAATAAGAATGTCCACTCTCACCATTGTTATTCAATATTTTACTGTAGGTTTTCGCCAGTCCAACAAGACAAGAAAAAGAATTTTTAAAAGGCATAAATATTGGCAAGGAAGAAGTAAAACTCTCTTCATGTACATGTGACATGATGATATATATAGAAAATCCTAAAGAGTCTATAATGAAACTACTAAATTTACTAAGTGAATTCAGTGAGACTATAAGAGGTTAATATAAAAAATTCAATTATATTTTTACATGACATTAAGAAACATTTGATAACTAAATTTTAAAAGCAATTCTATTTGAATAAATTTAGTAAAAAATGTGAAAGACCTCTACACTGTAAATTATAAAACACTAAGAAAAATTAAATTCCTATATAAAGAGAGATAAACCATCTTCTTAGATTTGAAAGACCCAGAACTGCCCAAATTGCTTAATAGATTCCAGGCAAGGGGCATATGTACCCCAATGTTTATAGCAGCACTTTCAATAATAGCCAAATTATGAAAAAAAAAGCCTAAATGTCCATCAACTGATGAATGGATAGAGAAGATGTGGTTTATATATACAATGGAATACTACTTGGCGATGAGAAAGAATGAAATCTGTCCATTTGTAGCAACACAGATGGAACTGGAGGGTATTATTCTAAGTGAAATAAGTCAGTCAGAGAAAGACAGGTACCATATGTTTTCACTCATATGTGGATCCTGAGAAACTTAACAGAAGACCATGGGAGAGGGGGGCAAAAAAAAAGTTACAGAGAGGGAAGGAGGCAAACCATAAGAGACTCTTAAATACTGAGAACAAACTGAGGATTGATGGGGAGTGGGAGAGAGGGGAAAGTGGGTGATGGGCATTGAGGAGGACACCTATTGGGATGAGCACTGGGTCTTGTATGGAAACCAATTTGACAAATTATATTTAATAAAAAAAAAATAGATTCCATGCAATCTCAAATAAATCCAATCAGGCTTTGTGTTCAAAAAAACAAAAACTAAAAACCTGGTAAGCAGATCCAAAATTGTATACGGAAATACAAAGTGCCCAGACGAGTCAAAACACCCAAGAAAATTTTGAAAAAGAACAGACTTAGATGACTCATACAACCTGATTTTTTTTGCAACAGTTTTGAGACACCAAACAGTTTTTATCTCAGAATAGAGTAACCAGGACTCTCATGCATTGCTGAAATGAATATAAAATGGTACTACCTCTCTGAAAAATGGCAGTTTCTATAAATTTAGACATACACATATGCAATTACCCTGCAAGTAAATACCCTAAGAAAAATGAAAACCTTGGATGAGAATATTCACTGGTGTCTTAGTCACAGTAGCTAAAAGATTAGACACAACCCAAATGCCCAGCCCTGGGAGAATGTATTAAAAAATTGTGGTTTATTTATTTAATGTTACTAACTCAGCACTAAAAATTAATAAACTATCAACAACATTGAGGAACATTAAGACATTATGTTGGATGAAATAAACTGGACACACGCAAAAAATATATACTGTATGTTTCCATTTACAGGAAGCTCAAGAACTGACAAAATTAAGCTCTGGGAGTAGAACTCAGAAAGGTGGTTGTCTCTCGAGGTGAGGGCCAACTGTAAAGAGGGAAATTTTTTTTTAATTTAATTTTTAAAAATGTTAATGTTTATTTATTTTTGAGAGAGAGACAGAGACAGAGACAGAAAGTGTGTGGGGGAGAGGCAGAGAGTGAGGGAGGCACGTAATGCAAAGCAGGCTCCAGGCTGAGCTGTCAGCACAGAGCCTGACGTGGGACTTGAACCCACCAGCCGTGAGATCATGACCTGAGTGAAGCTGGACGCTTAACTGATTGAGCGAGCCACCCAGGTGCCCCAAAGAGGGAAATGTTGCATATTTGGTTTGAGCATTCATTACACAAGGGTATATGCTTGTCATTGAACTATACCCTAAAATCTGTGCATTTTACCATGTGCAAATTAAATCTCAAAAACCACTGAAAAATATTTTAAGTAAGATGTTGGGTGTGAGTGATTTACATTTATTTTCTTCTGGGTGGCTTGGATTGATTGATCTTAGTGGTACCTGAAGCTCAGTCTGTAGGATTTGCTGTTCGAGAACCGTGGAATGCCAGGCTTGAGTGCAGTAAGAGCAGAGGTGTGCCCGCTCATGCCCCTCCCAGCCAGGCAGCCCCACAAGCTAGCTGCACACCAGACTGGCAGGGCCCTCCGATTACCCTCCTTTTGTAAAGCCTGGCACCAGCCTACCCATCGGTACAGTAAATTTCAAACACACACCGATTCTCAATTACTCAGAAATTAATTCCCTAAGAAGCAGGATTGCATAGGGAGGAAAGAACACAGGATAAAGGTCCAAAGTGTGGAGTTATATTCCCAGTGCATCTGCTCCCAGACCCTGTGATCTTAGGCAAATCCCCAATTTTCTGACCTTCAGAAGGTGGTGATAGCACACAACTGCCCAGGCAACATTCCAGGGCTTTGCGGAGGAATAGCTGAGAGGCATAGATGGAAGCCTGCTATAAAATGCAAAGCTCCGTGTGAATTTACAGGACTATCACCATTATTTTATTCAGTAGCCTGACTCCGACCCCCCTCCCCAATCCTACATGTGCACACAACCTTGACCTATTTTTGAAAAATTTAAATTAGAACCTTTATCAGAGGTAGAGAAATTTTAACAGCCAAGTCTGTTTCTTTTCGAAAATATGGAGAAACGTTGGTTCAAGGTTTTTCAAATCCTCTGTGGATCCCATCCACCCAGATATACAGACAATCAAGATTCAGACATCACTTTTAACCTGAACATCAGATTTTAGCCACAGACTTTCCTGTCCCCACTTAGAAAATGAAGTCCCCACCTGCCTCTCCCCTCACTCCTTACTAATGCCAGGCAGGACCTCACACTCATTTTTACAGAGCAAACCCTAAGAGCCATCTCACCTGCTGGCGAAGGTCAAGGTCAAGGCTGTGGCCAGGTGAGGCATCAGCCTGAAGGGTCTGTGTTTGGTGCTCAATGATCTTGACTTCTTTCTTGGCTTTAGACCCAAACTGCCTCCGGCTAGAGAGAATCAAGCAGGCACAAATTTTATCAAAATTCAATAGGCAACTTCATTTCCAGAGCTAAAAGTGCTAAGCAGCCATTTGCCTTTAAAACACTTCAGAATACAGAATGCCCGGGTCTCCTAAACTGTGGTTGAGATAATTAGATATCAAAAGTTTCTTAGGATAGTCCAACAGAAAAGCTTTTTGGCTCTTCTGGAAATTAATCTTCCCACCATGGACTATTTTTAAAGCAGCCTATCTGTTTAATTAATACACAGAGTAATTTTTACTCCTTAACATTTACATGGCATTTTATAGTTCCGGGTGCCCCGCGATCATTAATTATTCAGCTTTGCTAAGTTTGTGACATAATTAATAGGACGGGAGCAATATCTTAGAATGTATTTCAAAAGGACATTCTCAACAAGGAGGCAACTCTAACCCCGCTGCTCCCGTCAGATTCACAGGCAGGTCATTACTTTCAGCCCACCTAAATCCCCCTGCAGTTCCACACAGAAAGGTGTTCACATCCCGCCGCAAGTACTGTGCTTTATGAACAGCTGCTGCTCTAAGGCAGTGGTGTCCGGGCAAATCGAGGCCTTCCTTAGAGCAGTTCGTGAGTGGGGGGCGGGGTGGAGGGGGGGATTATCCCCACAGGCAACACCCAGGGTCTAATCCTACAGAATCCCTCCGCCGCAGACTGCAAAAAGCCTGGCCTGTCGGAAGTCACCTCCCTCCCCAGCCCTGTGATGGCTCTACAGCCCTGGGTTCGGCAGCCTCGCCTCTGAACATCTCTGATCTTCACGCTGATTTTTGAAAGGACACCTCACGCACGTGCACATGCATACACACACACACACACACACACACACACACACACGCGCACGTAATGCTATATTATCAAACCGGCAGAGCAAAACTCGTGCTTCAGACACCGGTGAGGTGAGGGTATCTATGAGTCACAAGGAGAGAAGGGAAACGGGAGTTTTTAAACATTTTTATACTCGATAGACTTTCTTAAACATAATTTGATGCTTTCCTGTTGCCTTTGTTTGTTCTTAAAAGACCACCATGATCGTGTAGTGCATATGGTGGTCTAGAATTCATAACCCGTTCCTGTTGTGTGGGTGGGGGGGTGGTAAGGGCGACCAGACGCTCGCACGGGGAGAACCGCTCTTAAGTACCGTGAGCACAGGCTTGTTTTCTAGGCGCACAGACCTCCCCGGGCACGGCCTAACCACCCTGCAGCTGCTTGTCCAAGGATCGCTACCCAACTCTGCCCTCCGTCCACACCGGCGGACCCCAACGCCTGCAGGCCCTGGTGCCAAACGAGGCCAGACGGCCTGCAGGGAAACGTCTCAGCTTTTGCTGGATCACTACAAAACCAGCAAGGAAATCACAGATCCAATAATGGTGTCATCATAATGTCGGGGCATTTTAAATTCCATTTGTCCCCACTCTCTCAATTTCCATTTTTAAGTGCTATGATTATACTGTATCTTTTCTCTACGGTCACTGTGGCTAAAACGTTTGTCTGCTGAAGGTAGACACTGCCACACGACACTGGGGGACATCCGCAATGCCTGCTCTGTGCAGGCATCCCCTAAGGTGCTGGGCGTCCACCAGGGTCAAGGAGGCCCGGCCCAGCTGCTGAGCCCCCAGCCCTGGACACGGAGAGAACAAGACCAAGCGACGTGGGCAGGACAGCCTTGTGCAGACCCCCATGACCCCAACCCTGTACCCCGCTCACCCTGCCCTGTCAATCACCTGTCGTCCTTATGTGCTCCTAGAACATCACTGCAGGGAACTTCTCCACACAGCCAGGAAAAGAAGCCGCTGATCGCAGCACCTTTTAGCTTTTGTTTTGCTATAAAATAATTTCAGTAGCAATACCACTTTGGACAGCATCCCATCAAAACCTCTGTTTTTGTGTGTGAAGCGTTTGTCTTGGCCTCCCACACAGCAAGAATGAATGAAAGAATGAATGAATGGATTTTGCCAGTGAGGAAATGCAGACGAAGCACCACAGAGTGGCTGACTCAAGACCTCAGGGAAGGTCTTCGGGTGACAGATCCGACCCCTGACCTGGTGTGCCTCAGTTTCCCAGGTTAGGCCATACCTTATAACCATCCCATTTCCTCTTTGACCCTCACGGTAAAATTAGGGTGACAGGTGCAGAGCAAAAAGAGGCCACCAGGAGCCCATGTGGCAGGCCTCGCCGTGCCTTTCTTTGTGCTCTGTGGGAGTAAAGAGTGTCACTAATGAGCTGCCACAGACTTGCCAGGCAATGTCACAAAACTCGGGACATTACACAAGACTCTGAATTTCCAGCTTTCCTTGAAAACTAGGAAGATCTGGCAATTCTGGACCCCATTCCCGTGATCTGTTCCACTGGAGCTCAGAAGCTGCTGACTTCTCTGTCTGGGGCATGGCTGTTCCCCGTGGTCCCCAGGGTCCTTTCCGCTCACTGCAGGCCTGGGAGGCACTGAGTTTTCAACCCCTGCCGCGGGGGATTTCTTTTTTTCATCCAGAATACATTTACATCAGCATCCTTACTTGTTAATTAAGTTCTGAGATTATGATATACGGCCAAGCGTAGGCATTCTCTGCGGCTATGAATTCATTAACAGAACTAGAGGGCAAAAGAGAACAGCTCTGGACAGCTCACACAGCATGGAATCCAAATGCTTTGGCTTGGCATTCAACAGACTACTTTGGCCTTGTTTGAGTGTCCCAACTGGTTTTCCTGCTAAGCCCCTTCAGACACTTCCCATCCTGGGCCTCTGTCCAGGCAGGGCTCTCCGCCAATCTCATTCGGCTGCCACACGTCATATTTCTGGTGGCTTAGCCGAATGCCCTCTCCTCCCACTGACACGTTCTCCTATTCGTGACATGCCCCCTTCGAAACCCAAACCAGACCAATCAAAGCAGGAAGCTACTTCTCCTCAGGGTGCCCTGGGCACTTCCCCTGTTATTCCTGCCCCCCTGGGAACGCTTCTCCCTTTTAGGCTGGTGTGAGGGACACCTGTACTGACCACATGTCTTCTCGCACTGCCATCTGGGGCCCTGCTGACTGGCCCTTGGGCGGGCCAGTGCCTAAGGAGAACAAAGGACTACTCTGCTTGAGTAGTGTTTCCATCTTTCATATGCACACTAACCAGTTCAAAGCCCACACCCCCAGCCACCTCCTTTACCAGACTTTTTTTTACTCTGGGCCGCTATCCCCCCAGGCCAGGTACCAGACAACTAGGGACAGCCCCTATGCCCCAGAACCTTCTGAAATTATTCAAACTAGCCAAACCTAAACGTGCTTAGCCTGCTTGCCCTGCCTCCCCCATTCCTTCTCACAGAAACCACAGTAAAGGTTCTTGTCCCTGCTTCCCCCTTGCTCCCTCTGCCTCTTAACCATCCCTGCTGCTTCCCCATATGGCCCGCATGGCACAGCACCCCCCCTCCCCTTGGGAACTGTGAGTTAACAGCTATCTTTTCAATGGCGGTCACCCCCTGCTCTGTTGGCCTCACCGGACCCCAACAATAGTAAAACCCAAGAGGCCAGCCTATTCCGTCTTGACATGCCCCAGGCTGGCCAAGTGTGCGTTCTTGGGAAAGAGAAGGCAGGTGAAATGTCCCACCATCCCCCAGCAGCTCCACACCCAACTCCGCGCCCACCTCCAGGTCTCCTTGGAATGTTCACGAGTTGCTAGATGTGAACATCTAGTTGCTAGATGCCGACAAAAGGCCAACGGTCAGACACTGGAGTGCCAAATGGGAGCCAGGGGCAGTTAGGACAGGGATGGAAGAAGCAAATAAGATGAGGAATCCACTCCGCTTTTATGCCCAACAACCCACCCCACCGCTGCTTTGTTTTGTCTGCTTTTGTTTTTTGTTTTTTGCTAGGGACCAGAAGGAAAGACATGAGCGGGGGAGAAAGCACAGCACCCGCCCTCTCTCCCTCCCTCCCTCTGGCCCAAGACAGTGACAGTCCCCAAAGCTTTGGGCTGAGGGTTCCTGCTGGCTTCTCACCCATCAGATATGTTCTTTGGCAGGACAAAAGTGATACTAAAGTCAAGTGACCCTTCTCCTGCCCAGAGACCCGGCCAGAGGTCACCCCTATGACTGCCACTATCAGCCTCCAAACTGGTAGCCTGGCTCCTTCAGAGGCAGCAGAGAGAAGGCGCCTCATGTCTCTGTGCTCTGAGAGGGTGTGGTCAGTGCAGGAACCCTGCCATGCCGCTGTGTGGTCACCCTCCTATTTATGCTCTCAGACCTAGCAATGGCACTGCGGGTCATGATGGTCCAGGCCCGACTTCTGGTTGCCAGTGTCCTGGCGGGCTGCCCTGAACACAGCTCACAGGACTGTAATCCCTGCAGCTGACCAGCAATTACTGCCTGCCAGACGTTTTTACTGCTCCAGTATGATCTATATGGGCACAATCCTCTTCCTGTCCTTTTCCTCCGCTGGGTTACTATTTTTCCTTAAAAACACATGTAAAGGCTGTATTTTTCTCTGTAATCATAATTTTTATTTCAGTGCCAAGAAAACCTCAAAGTCACTGAGCTCAAATCTTTGGTGCTTTTTAAAAACGAAAAGTGATGCATGTGCGTGTACACACGACAACATCCATGTGAAAATAAAGCCACGGCCCTGAGGATGCTGTGAACGGTGCCATTTAAAATTACAGATTTGAAAGGCTATTTCTGGATTGTAGCAACTCATCAGGAAGAGAGGAAATATCTATTTTGGGGTGTTTTATTTCATTCCCTCTCCATTTTGAACACGGCTGCTTAAAGCAACATTCATGGAAAGTGACACGGCTATTAATCACCAGCTCGGCTACTGCGCGCGCAGCCTCTGGGGGTGGCTGAGCTGCCCGCCTTCCCATCTCCCTCTGGTCTCTTCTCCCAAAGGAGGCCAGTGACCTACTAAAAAGATAATTGCTTCACATGTTTCCTGCTCTGCAGCATCATTGCATCAGTATACTCTGAATGACATCCAGTCAAATTGGAAGAAGGAGAGGAGCTTTGTGGCTGGGGCTCGCCCTTGACCCTGAGACTTCTTGGTGCAAGCTGGTTCACGGGCATCCCTGCTGCCGGAGGGAGGAAGGACAAGACCTTCCTCCTTCACTGTCAAAGTGCTGACCTCTGCAGACAAAAGCTGAGCAAATTCCTGGGCCCCGGCCACACTCCCTGTGGCCACCTTCCCTCATTAATCTCGGCCACAGACAGGCTTCAAGTGAACCTGTGAATGCCCCACAGATGGACCACTGCAGCCCCACTGGCCCCCAACAGAGACCCTCCAACCACTCAGAGAGCCCACAGCCCATCTATCCCTTTCTCCCCTTCTCTGGGATGCTCCTGAACATAGAAACCCACAGAGAAAATAAGTTACAAAGCAGGATATTTTAACACCACTGGTTGGACCCGGCAGATTTGGTTCAGCTGTCCAGCCAGGATGTAAAAACCTGGCTTCTTATTATCAAGTAATGTCAACAGACACCTTGATTCCCAGCACCAAGCCTCACCACACCCAACCCCAACTAACCCCACCCTGGGGTCAAGCAAGCTTGGGATCATGGAAGGGGCCTGGCTACACACAACCCTTGCTATTTTTTTTTTTTTTTTTTTTTGAAGCTGAGCATTTAAATAGCGTGTCCTCGGGTTCTGACAAAGCAATCCTGCATTCAAACATCAGGCTCAAGATGTTACATTACCATGTTTTCACTGCAATTCTTCAAATGGCATCTTTAAATCTGTCTGTAGGAAAGATAGACGGTGTATTTGCATGCATGTGTGTGTGTGTGTGTGCGCGTGTGTGTGTAGCATAAAAGTACATGCTTTTTTAACAGTAGCCTTGATTGTCACGAAGTGTGCAAAATGACCTCAAGAAAGAGTTCTTAAAGCACCCCCCGATCCCGTGGAAATCCCAAATAACTTTCGCACCTTCCAGACACTTTATTTCTCTGACCCCTCCACAGTCTCTCACTCCAACCACCACAGAATAGAATAGGTGATCCTTAATGGTTGTGATGGAGTCCATGACGATGGCAATTTATAAACATGAAAATATTTCCGACATGAAAAGAAATGAGGGTGCTTTGTTGTCAGGGTCGAAGTCTACACAGAGAGGGCAGAGACAGCCACCCCAAGCCCATAAGCAGACAGTAGAGCCCATGTTCTCTTGGCCAGAGAACACAGAGAGGAAGAGCCTTTGCCATACCTTCTTCCCCTTTCTCAAAGGTCACACCGTATCAAATCCCCAGGAATACAAAGGCCCTCCCCAACAGGAAACTTGTGGTTCTAAGGTCATGGCCAGTGCCAGGTGGGGACTGACATCCTGCCACCCGGGGCTGCAAAGACTGTCCACCTTGTAAATTCGCATTGGAAGAGAAGTGCCAAGTGGAGCAGGCTGCAGGAACCATAAGGGATTAGGATCAGGCCACTCCTCCCACCAGTGGATGGATGACCCCAGTGGAGATGCCAGCAACCCTTCAGATAAGAGGCAACACAAGGCAGAGTAAACCTGCAGTGCTCATATTTCCGTTGAGTGGGCCACTTCTGGTCAACATTATAATCCTGGAATATAACCACTATAAGCCTGACCATGAAGGCCTAGTAGAGAGCAAGGCTTGGGTCACTCTGAATCTGAAGATTGGCCAACTCCAGGTTCTTCTGTGAGGATTCAGTTACACAAACACCAGTGGGTCTGACCTGACACACAAAGGTTCAAACCCCTTCAAATTAAACACCCATGAATCTGGCTGCCTCTCCACTGAATTTGTTCTTACCCTCTTCCAGTGCCTCATGCTGCCCACGGGAGGCTATCCTGGGACCAAGTCAACATCCCATCACCCCAGGCATCACCAGAGGGGAGGCAGGAAATAGTGGTTAAACCCCAGGCTCTGGATCAGACAAATCTGGTTTGCATACAGATCCTGACATTTGCTATGTTAACCTGAGTGAGTTACACAAACTCGTTGAGCCCATTAAATAAGGCTGACGATGATGGTAAAGACTAAGTGAGATAGTGCTCATATGTGTTTAGTATCACGCCTGACACATAGTAGGTCTTCAAGGCATGTCTTCATCAACATAGTCATTACCATTATCCTGAGTCCCTAAAATTACCCTCTCTTCTACTCAGCGTTGATCTAGAAAAAATCATTTTGATATTTCCCAAAAGAAGTCCCCCTTTTATTCCTTTAACCCAAACAAAGCACCAATGTATTCTGCATCACTAAAACTGTTGTAAAAAAAAAGTTAGAGGGGCGCCTGGGTGGCGCAGTCGGTTAAGCGTCCGACTTCAGCCAGGTCACGATCTCGCGGTCCGTGAGTTCGAGCCCCGCGTCAGGCTCCGGGCTGATGGCTCGGAGCCTGGAGCCTGTTTCCGATTCTGTGTCTCCCTCTCTCTCTGCCCCTCCCCCGTTCATGCTCTGTCTCTCTCTGTCCCAAAAATAAATAAAAAACGTTGAAAAAAAATTAAAAAAAAAAAAAAAGTTAGAGTCAAGGGGAAAGTCTCTTCCACCCAATCTTAAATTAAAGATAATGAAATTACAGAAAAGAAGATAAGCTGTTTACTGCTGTGTTAGAAAAATTGTGTGTGTGTGCGTGTGTGTGTGTGTGTGTGTGTGTGTGTACTGGAAAGCAATATGAAGCGTTCTAAAAGCACCTGACACTTCTATGTATCCAAGAACACCAGCCAAATTTTCTTCTTCCCAAATTTCAGGGAAGGACAAAAGGGTGGACAAAATAAAGCCAGAGAAGTTGGGGTGGGCAGAGCCTTCCAGTACATCATGTTGCCATAGAAGCAGCAGGTTCTTTCCAGAGTCAATCAGCCCACCCTAGAGAGGAATGTGAATGTTATTCAGATGGTTCCCACACAAGGGAAATTAATTTACTTTTCAGAATAACAGCCTCAGCAATATCTATGAGTGACATGGTGGTTAATGTTAGTCGTCAGAACTATGATTCCTTGAGATTGTTCTTTAAAAAAAAATCATATCCTAATGAATGCAAAACAAAATTACAATGGTGGGAGATGCGGAGCCCTAAATTATAGCTGAGACTGCCTGGGGTGGGCTAATAATTTCACTATTGAATTATTTTCATATTTTAAAAAATTATACAGAGAGAGAGAAAGTCTTCCATCATCAACACCACTGCAGAGATACCACAGAAGCCCCCAGCACCTCAGCCGTTAGAGTCAGGAAGCAAGAGGGCCAACCACCTTGGGATCCAGCCTTCCTCTCCACTGTATGGCAGGTGCAGGGTATATGTGCATCCTGCCTTGCCCCAAGAGCCGTCCAGAGCCTGCTGTCATCCTGGAGACAGCAAACCAGGCCACCATGTGTGTTCAGTGAAGGAAAGGAGACAAATACTGAGCTGCCACACTCTCCAGGTAACCCCTTCACTGAGGTTGATTGTCAAAAAATGAAAACCAAGCAGTGAAGTACTCTTTAGGGGCTGGCATCCATTTAGTAATGCTTTAGTCTGGCTTTAGACTGTTCTTGGCAATGGGACATTACCCAAGTAGCTTAAGGACTGGCTACTGCCTCTGCTTTCCCTCTCAATCCATAGTCTTAAAGTAAAGGGTACCCATAGGTTCTTAAAACAACACCAGAGTCTTTCAATTTATAAACATAGTATGTCTTTCCATTTATTTAGATCTTTGATTTCTTTCATCAGTGTTCTGCAGTTTTCAGAATATAAGCCCTACACATGTTCTGTTAAATTTGCCCATAAGTATTTCAATTTTTATAAGCAATTGTAAACGGTATCATATTTTAAATTCTGGTACTCTTGCATTCATTGCTGGTAGATAAAAACTACAATTGATTTGTGCATATTTATGTTGTATCCTGTGACCTTGTTCAATTCACTTCTTAGTTCTAGGACTTTTTTGTAAACACTTTGAGATTTTCTTTTTTTTTTTTTTTTTTTAAGTAGGCTTCATGCCCAGCACAGAGCCAAAAGTGGGGCTTGGACTCATGATCCTGAGAACGGGACCTAAGCTGAGATCAAGAATCAGACGTTCAACCAACTGGGCCACCCAGGTACCCCTTTGAGATTTTCTATATAAACAATCATATCATCTGAATGTAGAAACAACTGTTTTACTTGCTTCCCAATCTGTATGGTTTTTATTTCCTTTTCCTGTCTTATTGCACTGGCTATAACTTCCATCACTCTATTGAATGACAGTGATAAGAGCAGATATTCTTGCCTTATTCCCAATCTTAGGAGGAAAGCATTCAGTCTTTTACCATTAAGTACGCGGACTGTACTTTTTTTATAGATGGTCTTTATCAGGTTTAGCACATTTCTTGGTATTTCTGTTTGAATGAGAATTTTTGTGAAGAATGTATATTGAATTTTACAAATGCTTTTTCTGCACCAATTGATAATGATTATGTGATTTTTCTAGTTTTATTTGTTAACATTTTGTATTACATGGATTTTTAAATATTAAACCAGCATCCAGCATTATATACCTGGAATAAATCCCATTTGCTCATGTGTGTAATTCTTTTTACATATTGCTAAATTCTATTTCCCAATATTTTGCTAAGAATTCTTGTGTTTATATTCAGAAGAATATTGTGCTGTATTGTCTTAATTTGTTTTGGGGATCAGGATATGACTGGTTTCATAAGGTGAATTGGAAAGCATTTCTTCCTCTTCCACTTTCTAGAAGAGTTATATAGAATTATTGTTAATTCTTCTTTAAATGTTTGGCAGAATTCTCCAATAAAATCATCTGGCCTGAGATTTTTTTAGGAGTTTTAAAATTACTGATTCAATTTCCTTAATAATTATAGAGTTATTCAAATTGTCTTATATATTGGGTAAAATATGGTATTTCATGTTTTTTTGAAACATTGGTCCATTTCATCAAAATTTTCAAATTTATGTATACGAAGCTGTTCCTAATATGCCCTTATTACCCTTTTGATATTTTCAGTGTCTGTAGTAATATCCCACCTCATTCCTAATATTAGTAATTTGCGCTTTCTCTCTTTTTTCTTTGACAGTCTTGCTAGAGGTTTGTCAAGTTTACTGATCTTTTCAAAGAACCAGCTCTTTGCTTCATTGGTATTCTCTATTTTTCTGTCTTCAGTTTCATTGATTTCTGCTCTTAATTTTATTATTTCATTCCTTCTGCCTCCTTTCAGTTTTGTTCTTTTTCTAGGTTAAAAGGGGGTGCTTAGATATTAATTTGAGGTGGAGCTTAGATATTGATTTAAGACTTTCCTCAATGTATGCATTTGGTGCTATAACTTTCCCTCTCAGAATTGCCTTAGCTGCGCCCCACAAATTTTGATACATTGTATTTTCATTTCTATCTGGTTCAGTGTATTTTTTTAAAGTTTATTTATTTACTTTGAGAGAGCACACACAGTCAAGCTGGGGAGGGAAAGAGAGAGAGAGGGAGAGAGAGAATCCCAAGCAGGCTCCATGCTGTCAGCACAGAGCCCAGTGCAGTGCTCGATCTCACAACAGTGAGACAACAACCCCAGCAGAAATCAAGAGTCAGATGATTAACCAACTGAGCCACCCAGGCACCCTTTCTTCAGTGTATTTTTAAAAAACTGCTTGAGAGTTCTTCTTTTTATTCTAGTCACTTAAGTAACTTTTACTTCATTACTTACGTGACTTTTACTTACACTTACTTAAGTCTATTGTTTAGTTTGCAAGTTTTTAGAGGTCCTTCCTGTTATCTTTCTGTTACAGATTCCTAGTTTGAATACACTCCAGTCAGAAAACACTCTGTATAACTTCAACATTTAAAAATTTGTTGCAGTTTCTTTTATGGCACATGTTATATGGTCTATCTTGGCAATGTTAGGCACTCGAAAAGAAAATGTATTCTGCTTTTGTTTGATGGAGTGTCTTATAAATGTTGATTAGATCTTACTGCTTGAAAGTATTGTAGAGTTTTTCTATACCTTTGCTGATTTCCTGTCTAGTCACATGAGTTGTGAAAAGAAGGATGCTGAAATCTCCCACTATAATTGTGAATTGGTCTATTTCTCCTTTCAGTTCTATCAGCTTTTACTTTATGTATTTTTCAGCCTGTTGTGTTTTACATGCACATTTAGGATTGTTATAACTTTTTGATGGATTGACTCTTTTTATCATTATTAAATGTCCTTGTCCTTGATAATTTCCTTTGCTCCGAAGCCTACTTTATATGAAATTTATGGAGCCACTCCTGCTTTTCTTTAGTTAATCTTTGCATAATGTATCTTTTTTTCATTCTTTCACATTCAGTGTGCCTGTATGACTTTACATGAAGTGAGTTTCTTACAGAGGACATAGGGTTTGGTCATGTTTTAAAATCTACTTTGCCAAGTTCTGTTTTTTAACTGAGTTATTTAGACTAGTTAAATTTAATGTAGTTATTTTTTAATGTTTATTTATTTATTTTGCAAGAGAGACAGAGAATGCACGTGTACATGTGTGAGCAGGGCAGGGGCAGAGAGAGAAGGAGACAAACAATCTCAGCAGGCTCCATGCTATCAGCACAGAGCCCATCACAGGGCTCAGACTGTGAGATCATGACCTGAGCCAAAATCAAGAGTTGGACATTTAACAACCTGAGCCACCCAGGTGCCCCTAATGTAATTACTGATACATTAGGGCTTAAGTCTGACTTTTTTGTTGTTGTTCCCTCTGTTTTTAATTTCTGCTTTATTTTTCCTAATTTTCTGTAGATTACTTAAACATTTTAAAAAATTCTTTGTTATCTATTTGTACAGTTTTGTTTTGTTTTTTTCCAGATTGGGTGATTTCCATTGCCTTATCTTCTAGTTCACCAGTTCTCTGTCCCTTCCATTCTTCTGTTAAGACCATCGACTGAGTGTTTTGCTTAGGTTATTATATTTTTCTGTTCTAAAACTTCCACCTGGTTCCCCTGTATATTTTCTGTCTCTTTGCTTAGACTCTATTTCTTTGTCAAGACTTCCTTTTTCTTCCCCCCATGCTTCCAGTGTACTTGTAATTGATGTTTCAAGCATTTTTATGATGGCTACCTTAAAGTGCTTTTCAGACTGCCTAACATCTTTGTTATCTCAGTGTTGGCAACTATTTCTTACCTTTTGTCATTTGGTTTGAGCTCTTCGCGGTCGTTGGTATGACATGCAGTTTTTTTAATGAAACAGATACATTACATTTTCACATTATATTGCAAGACTCTGGATCTTAAACCTTTGGGATTTCTCTGACGCTACTGTGGCGGGGAAAGGAGTCACTACTTTCAAGTGGAGGTAGAAGTCCAGATTCGCCACATGGCTTCCACTGACACCCAAATGATGGGCGAGCTCTTCTTGTTGCTGTGTCGGGATGGGAGTTCTAGCTCCCCATGTAGTCTCCACCGACATGGCAGTAGGTGCGGTGTCATTATTGCTGAGTAGTAGTGAAAGTCCTAACCTTCCATTCAGCTTCCCCTACATCACTACAGCAGGAGGTGGAAAGAGGTGATGGGTAGGGGTAGATGTCTGGGCTCTCCACATGGTCTCTACTGACAACACAGGGGTAGGGCCTGTTTCTTTCTTGAAGGAATAAAATTTCCAGCTCTCTGCTTGGCCTTCTCTGATACCACCATGGTGGCAGAGTTGATGCAACTCTAGGCTCCGCATTTAGCCTTTGCTGGCATGTGTGGGGTGGGACCACAGAGGAAGCAGACTTGGATGGGCATTTTACTTTTCTTTTGCTTGTTTGTTCTCATTGGCGTTTCTGGATCGTCAGCCTCATCAGTATGCAATTTGGGATATATGAGGCCAAAGGAAACAAGGGAACTCCCTACTGTGTCATTCCTCAGGTCTCAAGGTCCTAGTTGGTCTGCTTTCTTGTCTCCATCTTTCAAGGTCTTCTTATGTTTGTTTCATATGTGATGTCCAGGCTTTTCCATTGTCCTTAGTGGGAAGATTAGAGAAGAGCACATCTACTCATCTCTCCAGAAGTGAACGTCCTATTGCAAATTTCTAAACATGACGTGTTTAGATTTGAATTTCAGTAAGTTTGTCTGTTAAAAGTGTACTAATTGACTGATAACATTAGATTTATTTAGTTTCCATATACGTAAAGAGACAGTGAGAGAGATCATGTATAGATGTTAGTATATGATATAAGTGTCATATTTCCTCCAATAAAAAATCTCTTAAAGATATACTGCTAATTTAATAATAATTGATCTGTAAATAAGGAAATATTACATGGTTAATGTGTGCCAAATTACAGATACATCAATGTCAGAAAAAAATAAAGTGAACAGGTGTGTGTTTTGCAATCAAGGGATAATTTCTATCTCCAATGCATATTAATATATTTGATTAGTAGTATAGATGGAGAGTTCTACATCCTGATTTTCTGTTTACCTAATACTTCACTGTATGCAACTTCTCGTGTTATTCAATATCCTTGAAGTCACATCTTAATGATTACTTCCATAGGGTAACTTTCTATAAAAAAAAAAAAAGTACTGGATTGAAAAATGTGAACCTTTTGAATAGTTCCTGTCACGTATCACCAACTCACTTTCCAAAAGGATTGTGGCGATTTTCATTCCTTCTCCCAGTGTACAAGCTTGCCCATCTTATACATTTCTTCCAGATCTGAGTATTGCCCTTTCAAAGTCTTTGCTAATTTAACAAAGTAAAAAATTATCTTACTTTTACTGGGCTTTCTTTGATTACTAATAATGTAATTAATTTGTTCATGTATTTACTGTCTATAGTTAGGTCTTCTTCAAAATGTTATATACCATGTACCCATTTATAGACTGTGATACTAGTATTTTTTCTTATTTATTTATAGAGGTTCTTTATATATTAAGGAAATTAAACCACTGTCAGTGCTATTTATTTAGCTATTTTTCTACCGTGTCCTGTTTTTAGCATTGCTTTTGAAATATGTACATCTCTCCATTTTTATATAACCACCTTAATACTTTTGGGATTCCTTTTTTCTATTTGGAAGGTTTGTCAAACTGCACAAATGTATGAGTCACCTTTTCCTTTCATCTATGTAATTTTGTGGCTTATTTCAATGTGAGAAATAGGCAGAGATGAGAGATGTAGGTCTACCCCAGTGGGATACAGGAATAAATCTCCCAACATAGTTAACTGTAGAAAGTGCCACTAGGTAGACCCGAGAAGGATCTATGAAGGTGAACTGACTTTGGTTCATGTATGCTTAAAATAGCCATTCCCTCATCCCAGACAATTCCCTTGATCTTCCTCTTTCCAACTGACTTGGCAGACAAGTCCTTGCTTTAACCTCTCTCCCACTTTATTCTCTAATCTGCCAGGAAATTAATGCAAGCCCTGAGCCCCTCTAAACACGGCGTATTCCAGCCATCCTTTTTCATCTTTGTTTCTAAGATTGAAATAATAGGTAAAAACAAACTTTGCTATTCTGTTGGCAACAAAATAGGTGCCTTCAAGGAATATTTATTTAAGGAGAAAAAAATCTCTTTGAGTGAGTCTATGCTATAATAACCACCCATCCCAGCAAAACCTAAATAGTTCATCCTCCATCTAACAGTTTTCTATCTACTCAGTTATTAGGCCTCATTTATGTCCAGAATCCGTACGTCAGGTGTAGGATGAACACATCTGTCATTAAGGCCTAGAACACAGCAATGAAAAGTTCCCTCGGCTAGAGTTTTCCCGAGACCCACCATTAGTTTGCTGCCTTTAGCCACAGAGAGACCTGCGTGGTGCAATGACATCAGCAGGTTCCCCAGGATTTCATTTCCGGACACTCTTCCTTCACCACCCAGGTTTCTCTGCCATACTTTGCCCAGAAATGCCTGTCTAATCTGTCTCACCTGGCTCCCATCTTCCCCGGGCATTCCCGAAGGGCAGTGCTGTCATCCAGGTTATGACAAGCTTATCTCATTTCTCTGTACTGATGCATCCTTACACATCATTGAAATTAAAAAGAAAATGACCTGACGGTTGTTTTCTTTACAAAAGCACGTTTCCAAAATTAACAACTTATTATGCCTGTGACAAGAATAATTCATCCGCTTTGCAGGGAAACTGCCCCCAAATAAACTTCTACAAGGTCATTTGAGTTTCTATGTATGATCTTGGGAAGTTGGAAATTACCCAAAACATGGGATGACAAAAAATGCACTACAAGGTGACGGCCTGGGTGAATGTGTTCCAAAGAGGTTCAGGGAGGCAAGTGGAGGCTGGACCACAGAGACCCTGCCAGAAGCCAAGAGGTCAGGTTCTTGTACCACTTCTTTCAGGACTGAACCTGAGATAACAGCACACATCTAAACTTTGCCCAAAAAGGAAACCCAATTTTCATCCCTAGCTGGACTCCACGATTTTTGCTGACCTGCACAGAATGGTACTGATATTCAAATGCTTTTCACTTAGTCAATAAAAAATTATGTCTAAAACAACACTTCAAGTCTCTGGACACTATCCTAAGGGTGTTAAGCAAATGGAGAAACATCTATTCAAGAATGTCTAAACTTAAATCTCATTTGAACCACGACCCACTCATGTCCCCTTCACCCCCCATCCTCCAAGAACTCAGTGTGATGGAAACTGTGCCCAGGGCAGGTGCCGCCGAGAATATGGGGAACCTTCTCCTTCTGGCTTACAGTTTAGGGCTATGACTTCCTGCAGGCCAGTGGCATCTCTAATTCCCTTCACTGCTTCACCTCCAGTTCTATGTTACAGGAGCTCTATTCCAGACAGGTACAGCCAAGAGGACTGGGGTTCCCTTTCTCCACTCAGCCCCCCTTCACAGGGCAGAAACTCTACTCCAAACAGAGCAGGCCAGGAATACTGGATCCTGAACATCCCTGCCCCAGCTTACTTCAGGGAGGAGGTCTCATGCCAAGAAGGATAAACCGAGAAGACAAGGGGCCACCATTCCTGTCCAGAGTCCCGCTTGCAGGGTTGTCACTTTGGGGAAAGCAAGTCATTGCCTTACCCCCAGCTCTGATGTAGTGGTACAGAGGTTCTGACGCGAAAGAGAAGCAGGTGACAAGAACAGAGAGCTCTGCAGCTTGGCCTACAGAGTCTAATTTTATTTGGAAAAAAAGCATGGGGAAGATCACGCCCATGAGTGTTGTTTAAAACAATGGAGATCTGGGAGGTGAGCAATTCAGAGTTGCTCCTAGTTCCAGAACTCTTTTGGCAACAGGCAAAAAGATGATTGGCTCAGCCAGATGGTAGATCAGCAAGAAGGTTAACAGAAAGAATCAGGGAAAGGGGCGCCTGGGTGGCTCAGTCGGTTAAGCATCCGACTTCGGCTCAGGTCACGATCTCGTGGTCCGTGAGTTCGAGCCCCGCGTTGGGCTCTGGGCTGACTGCTCAGAGCCTGGAGCTTGCTTCCGATTCTGTGTCTCCCTCTCTCTCTGCCCCTCCCCCATTCATGCTGTGTCTCTCTCTGTCTCAAAAATAAATAAACGTTAAAAAAATTTAAAAAAATTAAAAAAAAAAAAGAATCAGGGAAAGGAATAGCTAAGAACCTCTGTGGCTGGAGCAGCCTCAAAGACTGACAACACTTTGTTTCTGCAAAGAAGCCTAACTCTAACTGGAACAGACTGTGGCATAAAATATGCCCCAGGTCATTACTGAATACAATATAGCAATCAGCTGGTGATTAATTGGGGCTAATAACTGCTATGATACCAACAGAGACAGATAATCCAAAAGCTTATGGGGGAAATGAGAAAAGGAGACAGTTAAACAGAGCTCAGCTAAAACCACAGTCATCCAAGGCATCAGGGAGACAGTCACATGCTCAAGGCTGCACCCTCTCCAGAGTGACATCAGAGACCGCACACTGGAGAACAGATTTCACTGAAACAGTCTAGCCACATCATAAACAAATGAATAAACAAACAACAACAAATCCCAGAAGGGGGGGATCAATATTCAGAGTTGCTACAATATTTATCTAAAATGTCCAGTTTTCAAAAAAAAAAATGACAAAACTTACAAAGAAACAAATAAGTGTGACTCAGACACAGGAAAGAAGCAGGTAATAAAAACTGCCTTTGAGGCAACCCAGATACTGAACTTAGTAAACAAAGAATTCAAAGCAGTTACTATAAGCGTGTTTAAAAAAACTAAATGACATAATGTTTAAAGAGTTAAAGATAGGAATTCAAGCTGCTGCTGCCACTCTGGAAAACAGTATGGAGGTTCCTCAAAAAACTAAAAACAGAACTACCCTATGACCCAGCAATTGCACTACTAGGCATTTATCCAGGGGATACAGGTGTGCTGTTTCGAAGGGACACATGCACCCCCATGTTTATAGCAGCACTGTCGACAATAGCCAAAGTACGGAAAGAGCCAAAATGTCCATCGATGGATGAATGGATAAAGAAGATGTGGTATATATACACAATGGAGTATTACTCGGCAATCAAAAAGAATGAAATCTTGCCATTTGCAACTACGTGGATGGAACTGGAGGGTATTACATGCTAAGTGAAATTAGCCAGTCAGAGAAAGGCAAAAATCATATGACTTCACTCCTATGAGGACTTTAAGAGACAAAACAGATGAACATAAGGGAAGGGAAACAAAAATAATATACAAACAGGGAGGGGGACAAAACAGAAGAGACTCATAAATATGGAGAACAAACTGAGGGTTACGGGAGGGGTTGTGGGAGTGGGGATGGGCTAACTGGGGAAGGGGCACTAAGGAATCTACTCCTGAGATCATTGTTTCACTATATGCTAACTAATTTGGATGTAAATTTTTAAAAATAAAAAATAAAATTACAAAAAAAATAAAGTACCTTGGAATTTAAAAAAAGAGAGAGGAAGATATGATATATACCTATACAATGGAACATCACTCAGCCATAATGAAAGAATGAAATCTTGTCATTTTATTTTATTATTTAAAAAAAAATTTTTTTAACATTTATTTATTTTTGAGACAGAGAGAGACAGAGCATGAACGGGGGAGGGTCAGAGAGAGAGGGAGACACAGAATCTGAAACAGGCTCCAGGCTCTGAGCAGTCAGCACAGAGACTTAATGACAGATGGGGCTCACAGACCGCGAGATCATGACCTGAGCCGAAGTCGGACGCTTAACCGACTGAGCCACCCAGGCGCCCCAAATCTTGTCATTTTAAATGACGTGGATGGAACTAGAGATTATTATAGGAAGCAAAATAAGTCATTTAGAGAAAGACAAAAGCCATATATTTTCACTCATATATGGAATATAAGTAACAAAACAAATGAACAAGGGAGGGCAGGGGCAAACCAAAACCAAACTTCCAAATACAGAGAAAATACTGATTGTTACTGGAGGGGAGGTGTGAAGGCGGATGGGTTAAATCAGTGATGGGGATTAAAGAGGGCACTCGTGATGAGCACCCAGTGTTGTATGTAAGTGTTGAATCACTAAATTCTACACCTGAAACTAATATTACACTGTATTATAACCAACTATAATTTAAATAAAAACTTGGAGAACAATTTAAAAAGAAGTTAAAGAGAAGTATGATGAGAATGTTCAGTCAGATAGAGAATATCACTGAAAAAGAAACAAATGAAAACTCTGGAGTTGAAAAATAAATAATTTAAGTGAAAATCATTTCACCAGAGAAGCTCAACAGTAGGTATGAGCTGGTGGAAGAAAGAATCAGTGAGTTTAAACATAAATCTAGAGATTATGCAATCAGAAAAACAGATAAGAGAACAAAGAAAAGTAAACATAGAATGGAATAATGAGAGAAGCCATGAAGTTTACCAGCATACACATAAAGGAAGGAGGAGGGAGCAGAAAAAAATATTTGAAGAAATAATGGCAAAAAACCTAACCAAAGCTGATAAAAAAGATAATCTGTACATCTAAGGAACTCAATGAACTTATAAGTAGGAGAGATCTAAGAGATCCACACCCAGACGCACAGTAAACATGTTGAAGACAAAGACAAAACTCTTAACAAAGCAAGAGAAAAATGCCTCATCACATACACAGGAATACCACTAAGATTAGCAGCCGACCTCTCATCAGACACGATGGAGGCCCAAAGGCAGTTTATAGTGCTGAAAAAAACAAACAAACAAACAAACGAACGAACAAGAATCTTATATCCCACAAAATTATCTTTCAGAAATTAAAGCAAAATACAGACATTCCCAAATAAACAAAAACTTAGAATCAATTGCTAGCAGACTCACCTTGTAAGAAATACTAAAGGAAGTTCTTCAGGGTGAAAGCAAGTTACACCAGAGAGTAACTTAAATCCACATACAAAAAACAAGCAGCACCGGTAAAGTAATTATGTAGGCAATTGTATAAGATAATTGGATATTTCTTCTCCTTTCTTCATTGAACTGATTTAAAAAAAACTTTTGAATATGGGGGCCCCGGGGTGGCTCAGTCGGGTAATTGTCTGACTTCAGCTCAGGTCATGATCTCACAGTTTGTGGGTCTGAGCCTTCCATCAGGCTCTCTGCTGTCAGCACAGAGCCCGCTCTGTCCCCCTCTCTCTCTCTGCCCCTCCCTTGATGGTTCTCTCTCTCTCTCTCAGAAAATAAATAAATACGCTTTAAAAAAAATCTAAAAAAATCAAACGATTGAATAGGAACCAACAAACAAACAGAAAGCAGAAATCAGACCTATAAATAGAAAGGGCAAACTGATAGTTGCCAGAGGGAAGGTGCCAGAGGGACGGGCAAAATGGATTTTAAGGGGAGTAGGAAACATAGGCTTCCAGTTATGGAATGAATAAGTCATGGGCATAAAAGCTACAGCACAGGGAATATAGCCAGTGATACTGTAATAGAATTCTATGGTGACAGGTGGTAGATTAACTTGTGAGCATAGAATAATGTTATAGAGATGCTGAATCACTATGTTGTACACCTGAAACTAATGTAACATTGTCAATTATACTCAAAAAAAATTAAAATCAAAAAATTCTAAATATGAATAAAAAAATAAAAAAGCCTAAACCCTGAACAAAAAATAAGTATGGAAAACAAAAACAAAAAATTGTGAACAGAGCATTACGAATGTAATTGTGTTATGAGGACTATAACATATAGTAATGTAATATATTTGACAATAACTGCACAAAAAAGTAGGTGGGAACGAGTTGTATTACAGTAAAGAACCGATGCCAACAAGGACTTAAAATCCATATCAAGAGATCCAGAAATGGTAAATAAGAAGTTTAATATAACAAACTCTATAAATGTACACTTGCTCTCATTTATTCCCTTACCTCAATAGAAGAAATAAACTTATACAAAATAACTATAACAGTGTATTGTTGAGTTTGTAACGCATATAAGAATAATAAAACAAAAAGGGAAGAAAGGCATAGAGCTCTACAGAAATAAAGTTTCTATACCTCACTGGAATTAAGTCAGTATAAATCAGAAGTAGACTCCAATAAGTTAACATGTACATCATAAACTATAGAACAACCACTAAGAAAATAACACAAAAAATATAGTGTTAAAAATAATTGAAGGAATAAAGGGCTGCCCTGGGTGGTCAGTGAGTTAAGCGTCCGACTCTTGATCTCAGCTCAGGTCTTGATCTCGGGATCATGAGTTCAAGCCCTGCATCGGGCTCCATTCTGGGCATGGAGCCTACTTAAAAATTAATAATAAATTTTTTTTAAATAATAATAAAATTGTAGGAATTAAAATGTTGCACTAGAAAATGTTCATTTAATGAAAAAGAAGGCAGTAAGGGAGGAACAGAAGAACAAAAAGACATGGAAAACAAAAAGCAAAATGACAAATGTAAATCCAACATTATCAGTAACATTAAATTCAAATGGATTAAGCATCCAGTAAAAAGGCAGAAATTATCATACGAGATTAAAAAAAACCAAGATTTAACAATATACTCTCTATAACAGACACTTTAGATTCAAAGATACAAATAAGTTTAAAGTAAAAAAGACAGAAAAAGATACACTATGCAAACAGCAACCATAAGAGCTGGAGTGCATATATTAATATCAGAAAACAGTCTTAAAACCAAAAATGTGGGGCGCCTGGGTGGCTCAGTTGGTTGAGCATCCGACTTCAGCTCAGGTCACGATCTCGCGGTCCGTGGGTTCAAGCCCCGAGTCGGGCTCTGGGCTGATGGCTCAGAGCCTGGAGCCTGTTTCCGATTCTGTGTCTCCCTCTCTCTCTGCCCCTCCCCCATTCATGCTCTGTCTCTCTCTGTCTCAAAAATAAATAAACGTTAAAAAAAAAAATTAAAAAAAAAAACCAAAAATGTTACTAGGGATATAGAGGTGGAGCATTTTATAATTGTCCTTAAGGTATCCAGATTGGAAAGGAAGGTGTAAAACTATCTCTGTTTGCAGATGTCATGATTTTGTATATAGAAAATCCTAAGGAATCTATTAAAAATCTGTTAGAAATAATAAATTCAGCAAGGTTGCAGGATACAAGATTAATATACAAAATTAATCATATTTCTATACGCTAACAATGAATAATCCAAAATGAAATTAAAAAAATAATTCCACTCATAAAAGCACCAAAAAGAATAAAATACTTAGGAAAAAATTTAACAAAATTATACACTGAAAACTATAAAATATGATTGAAAGAAATTAACTAAATAAATGAAAAGACATCCCATATTCATGGGTTGGAATATTTAATATCATTAAGGTAACAATACTGCCCAAATTGATCTACAGATTCAGTGAAATCCCCATCAGAATCCAAGCTGCCTTTTCCCCCCCAGAAACTGACATGATGCTCCTAAAATTCACATGGAAATATAAGGGACCCAGAATAGCCGAACCAATGCTGAAAAGAAAAGTAATGTTGTGGGACTCACACTACTCATTTGAAAACCACTGCATAGCCACAATAATCAAGACAGTGGGGTACTGGCATGGGATAGACATATAGATTAATGGAATAGAACTGAAAATCAAAAAAAAAATCTTTACATTTGTGTCCATTGATTTTTCAATAAGCATGGCAAGCCAAATCAACAGTAAAGAATAGTCTTTCAACAAATACTATTGGGACAACTGGATATCCCCATGCAAAAGATTGGGGTTGGAGTCCTACTGGACACCATACACAAAAATTAATTCAAAATGAATCTAGGAACTAAAATGATAACACTCTTAGAAGAGAGCACCAAAGTAAATCTTTATGACCTTGGTTTAGACAATAGTTTCTTAGATATGATGGTAAAAGCAAAAGCAACAAAAGAATAAACAGATAAGCTGGGCTTTATGAAAATTAAAAATCTGGGGGCGCCTGGGTGGCTCAGTCGGTTAAGCATCTGACTTTGGCTCAGGTCATGATCTCACGGTTTGTGAATGTGAGTCCGCGTCAGGCTCTGTGCTGACAGCTGGGAGCCTGAAACCTGCTTCGGATTCTGTGTCTCCTTCTCTCTGCTCCTCCCCCCACTTGTGCTCTGTCTCTGTCTCTGTCTCTCTCTCAAGAATAAACAAACATTAAATTTTTTTAAATAAATTAAAAATGTTGTACTTCAAAGGACATCATCAAGAGAGTGAAAAGACAACCCACAAAGTGGGAGAGAAGATTTTCAAATGATATATCTGACAAGGAAATTTATCCAGCATACATAAAGAACTTTTGAAACTCACTAGTAAAAATATCAATAATCCATTTTTTTAAATGGGTACAGGATCTGCACAGACATTTCCCCAAATAACATACACAAATGGCCAATAACCATGGAGAAAGCTGCTCAATATCATTAGCTGTTAGAGGAATGCAAATCAAAACCCTGATAAGATACCACTTCACACCCACTAACTGGTTATGATAAAAAAGATAGACAATAACAAGTGATGAGCCCTTATATACCGCTGGTGGGAATGTATAATTGTGTAGCCACTTTGGAAAAAAGTCTGGCAGTCCCTCAAAGTGTTAAATATATGGTTACATATAGTTAAATACGTAGTTAAACATATATGACTTAGTAATTCCACTAAGTAGAGAAATGTAGAGAAATGAAAACATACATCAACACAAAAACGTGTGCATGACTGTTGATAGAAGCATTATTCACAATAGCCAAGAAGTGGAAGCTACTCAATATCCATCAATTGATGAATGGATAAAGAAAATATGGTATAATCCGCACAAGGGAATATTATTTGGAATATAAAAAGGAATGGAGCTTTGATACATACTGTGACATAAATAAATCTGAAAAACATTATGCTAAGGGAATGACATCACTCACAAAAGACCATATCTTGTATTATCTCCTTAGTATATGAAATGCCATAGTAGGCAAATGTGTAAGAGACAGAAAGTAGACTAGTTCTTGCCTAAAGAACTGGGATTAAAGAATTGGGATTAAAGGGTAACTGGAAATGACTGCTAATGGGCACAGGGTTTCTTTTGACAACAATTTTGTAAAATCAGACTGTGGTGATGGATGCACAACCCTGAATATACTAAAAAGCACTGAATCCTAGAATTTAAATGGGCAAATTTGATAGTATGAGAATTGTATCTCCATAAAGCGGTTTTACGGGGTGGCTGGCTGCCTCACTTGGAAGAGCATGCAACTCTGGATCTCAGGGTTGTGAGTTCAAGCCCCACACTGGGTGTAGAGATTACTAAAACAAACAAGCAAGCAAGCAAACAAACAAACCTTAACCAATTAAAGTAAAATAAATCTGTTTAAAAAAAAAAACAGTTGGAACAGCTAATATGACTTCATCATGAGCTCTTAATTTCCAATCCTACACAATCAGAAAGTTGCTGCTACTGACGAGGTACTGTCTGCATCTCATCACCATACACATCTAGACATCCATGAGAAGCCTATGTGGTAAATGCACCAAGTACTTGGAGATCCTACAGAACTGAGTGTAAAAGAGCATTTAAAACGCTCCCAGGTGTTGATTTTGATGATAAAATGCAAGGCTTCTGAAATGTAAGACAGAACCCACTCCAAGAACGCTCCATGCAGAAGGTATTCTAAATTTAGCTGTCCTATTAAGCTAATTTGTTGAACAAAAGCTATGGGGCTGGCATCTTTGGCTTTTACTGCAATTCTCTTTAGACAGACAGGTTTGGTCTCCTAACTATGAATTTCCTTTGGCTCGTACATTATTCATAAGTTTTAAATGGCACCTTCTGTCACGGTTTTCCCCCAGACACTGAAAACTTCCTTCAAGTTCTATTATAATTTGAACCTGCAGTTTCCTCTTCATAAGCAAACCACGAAAATAACTTCAGTTGCAATGAGACCGTTCCTCTTCTTCCCTGCCCTGCAGATGTAGACACGTCTTTGGATAATCAGCAGCCCAGGTAATGGGGAAGTAGAAGGATTTAAGGCTGGCACAGATCAGATAGAGTCCACCAGAACAACTTCTAGCACTGCCATCATCAATGAGGATCTTGGCCCCATTGTACCCTAACGGCCATATGTGTATCCATATGGGTTACAGCAGTTAATCCACAGAGGTATTAGTAAGCCTAGATTTCTAGAAGAACCAAATCCCAGCAGAGCCAAATTGTTTGCCTGAAGTCCCAGGGCACCCCCAGGCCATGTTGGAACTCGATCCTCCCTTCCACCTAGGCCTGTGCTGGGACAATTTGTGGAGGCACTGGACCCAATTTTCGCTGGCCAGGAATTTGGGTTTGGGTCAGCCATGAGGCCTCCATTTCGGAGAGAAAGTAAATGTCTGAGACTTTAGTTGACTAAAAACTGGCTGAAAAAGAGACAAAGCAGATGCAGCCTAATTATTATAAGTACACGAGATATTTACTAGCTGGTAAAGTCTTTTGAAAAGAGTTTAAAATATGTATTCATTCAAATTATTTGAATAATTGTCGTTCTCTTCAAATGCATGTTGGCAGTTTCGTGTGCCTATGAGGAGAGTATTACAGATAGATGCCCTCCACTGTCAGCAAGAAAGCACCACTTCCCACCATGGAAAAGAGAAAAACTTGGATATTATCCAAAAGAAGAATGGCAAACGTTTTGCCCAAACTAGAATGGCAACACATACCTTCAAAGTAATAGTAAATTGACTCCCCATGTTGGGATTCCAGAAACGACCCCTGGTAATTGGCCAACACCGAGCAGCCACGTGTCATAGCGTCGTCCAC